>NC_040028.1:16230873-16312118 GCF_000972845.2 Larimichthys crocea
TGTTCAAAGTATGTTTGCATGCTGCTATCTATCTATCTATCTATCTATCTATCTATCTATCTATCTATCTATCTATCTATCTAATAAAAACTATCTTTTGCATGCTGTATCCCTCTCTTAGGTAAATCATTTCAAAGTGGTCGGTTTGGAGTGAATAGCCATGACAACAAAGACATCCCTGCTAAAAGTTATCCTGCTGGGCGACGGCGGCGTAGGGAAAAGCTCCCTCATGAATCGTTACGTCACCAACAAGTTCGACGCGCACCTTTTCCACACCATCGGCGTCGAGTTCCTCAACAAGGAGCTGGAGGTGGACGGCCACCAGGTCACGCTACAGATCTGGGACACTGCCGGCCAGGAGCGCTTCCGCAGCCTGAGGACTCCTTTCTATCGTGGCTCTGACTGCTGCTTGCTCACCTTCAGCGTGGACGACAGCCAGAGTTTTATCAACTTGGGCAACTGGAAGAAGGAGTTCATCTACTACGCGGACGTCAAGGAGCCAGAGAAGTTCCCGTTCGTAGTGTTGGGCAACAAACTGGATGTGACAGAGCGGCAGGTGTCCACCGAGGAGGCTCAGCAATGGTGCCAGGAGAACGGCGACTACCCGTATTATGAGACCAGCGCCAAGGATGCCACCAATGTTGCGGTGGCTTTCGAGGAGGCGGTGCGCAGAGTGTTGGCATTGGATGAAAGAACGGACCACCTCATCCCCACAGACACAGTCAAGCTGCACAGAAAGCCTCGCTCTGCCACCACTTGCTGTTCATAACACCCAGGAGTTTCCCCACTAACATTGATTTGCTGTTATGCCTGTTATGTGATGAGGCTGTAGGTGCACAATGCTGTAGTGACATCTTATTTAAGCAAATGACGCTACCCCGCTTTATGATTTGTTTATACTGTACTGCTGATCGTTTGATAATGTTAATAGTTGGACTCCTGACGCGAAGAGAGAAAGAGCGGAAACACTAAATTGACCCCCTGCTAATCACAAATAAACGAGAAATCGCAGAATTACTCACTCGAATCAAAAGTCAAACTTTGGAGGGGGGTGGTGGAAAAAACAAACTATACTTTGTGTTGAAGGACGACCTGTGGGGAATTAAAAATCTGTTGTGATGGAACTGCAGCAATATGTTTGACAAGTTTCACTTCCCTCTTTAGATGTTTTTATTCCGTGACTTCAAACGTGTGTCGAGTGTGATAATCCGAGCTTCAACTTTCAAATGTAATAATGGAAACAGAGTGATTTGCCTTTTATGTTTATATTTAGAAACAATAACTGCATAAATATGAATAATTTATACAACCCAATAACCTTATTTCTGAGGATTATGAAGTAGCTAAGACACTACTTTGTGTAACTAACAAATCCAGGCTTGTCGTGATTATTGCACCTTTTTAGTTCTTGTTTGTGCACATTCTGCATAGTGATTAGATTATGGCTATGTGCTGGAAACACCAAGGGACGAGATCCCCCCCCCTAACAGAAGATACATATTAAAGCAAAGATAACATGCATGGCATATGGTGTATTTAAGTTTCTGGAACCTTTTTTGTATTTTTTTTAAAAATCACTGAATCCTTTTTTTGTTTTTTAATGAGGGTGATGTCCTGAATTAGCAGCCATGACTGAGTAAATCTTTTTCCTCATCGCTGGGTTTATAGTTTTAGATGATTTTGATCTTTAAAGAACATTTTGTCTTACTCTGTTGAAAGTCTTTTTCTCCCTGCTTAATATTTAAAAAGGTTCATCTACCATAACTCTTCATTCAGATTTTACTTATATTCAGAGTTGTACTACTGGTATGCCAAACGATAAATAAACCCCCTGAGAATTGTCTCTGAAAGCATGTTTTATAGCCTGAAAACTTGGTTTATTATCCCAAGGTGTGAACCAAATTGAATGTTACCACTCTGATATAATGCCTACGCCGGTATATTGCGTAACATACAGTAACCATACACACAGCACATCGTATGCAAGAAATAAAACAAACATGACCTCAAGTATAGATCTGACAAGAAAATGTTTTATAGAAATGTGCGTTAGATTCATTTTACACATGTTTAAACAACAAAAGACGGAACATACAGACATGAATCAAGTGTGTTAGGTATATACACGACAGACAGACACATTCGAATCCGCGATTAACTGAGGAGATGCTTCTTCCCGAGAAACTGGACTTTCCTCTCAAAGGCCGTCGAGCGGATCGGCGCGTTGATTTCATAGAATGGATTCATTGCAAACTGGAAGACAGAATGAATGATTAAATCAAACGCTGAAGGAGGAAAGTTATTCTAATCGTACGGACGAGAACTAACCTTAATGTATAAGTCGTACACGTCGTTAAAGAAGTTTTTGATTCCGTCTTCTTGTCGCACGTCATGCAGCATGATGAATCTTATATGTGCGGCAAATAATTAAAGAAAATAATGCAAAGACAACGTGTCCAACATCTCAAAAAACAATCGCATCATACTGCAAAGGTATGGAAGTCCTAAGCGGTCATGCATTGATACATTTTATCTCCCCTTTTGAAAATTAACCTTTTTCTCTTGGTGACGAGTTAATTTCATTTGTTTTTTTCAAGATCTTGTGTTATTCATGTCAACATCTTGAAATAGCAAACGTAATCCCCAGAAAACGGGATCATTTTCTCAAGATCTTGAGGTAATGAATCTCTGTTTTCTGAAGATAACAACAATTAATACGAGCGCTCAAGAAAACAAAAAGATAGTCTAGTATATTAAAGCTGTCAGAGGAGCAGGAGGTCAGCCGGTCATCGGGTTATCATGGCATGATGTGTGATGGAAATCTCAAGCCTATCACATTTGATCATCTTGAGATGTCGAATTAATTTTCTCACTATCTCAAGAAAACAAAGTTTTGAGAAAATTATCTCGGGGATAACAACATTTGTTATTTCAACAAAATTACATAAATACCTCGAGACCTCAAGAAAACAAATGACACAATCTCGAGAAAACAGAGGAAATAGAATGGATGCGTGCATGGCTGCTTAGGACTTTAATACAAAGTAACTATGGCAATTATCAACAGATTATCAATTAATCTGTTGATTATTTCTCTCTATTAATTGTGTAATCTATAAAAAGAAATTTGTTCAACCAACATTCTACAACTTAAAGTTATTCAGCGTACTTTAAAATAAGCAAGCCTTCATTTTTAAAAGGACTAAACTGACCTCATCATTACATCTGAACTACAGATGTACACAACTAAAATCAGTTATGGCAACATTTCACCACTGCTATTGCCGCAAATTAATTATATATAGTCTGCAATCAAGTGTTCTGCGGGGGAATAAGAAGAACAGAAAAAAGAGGATATGTCCTGCGGTGACAAAGGCGGACACAAACCACTCGTTGAACTTGTCCACCGTTTTCAGGTACATGTTGTTGGACAGCCACATGTTTTCATCCACCAGGTCTAGAGCCGCATGTGCAATGAACTGGTTCAGGTGACGGTGGTCATCCTGTGGACAGTGAAAGACGATAGATAGATAGATAGATAGATAGATAGATAGATAGATAGAATGCATGGAATTTGCATGAAATATTACTACTGAGCAAAAGATCTAAGCTTTCTTTGTGTAACGACAAATATGCCAAATATAATTATGATTCTTAATTACATATAAAATATAATAACAACCCATCAATAAATCTCTGCATACCGCGTGTGTGATTCTTCAACCTTATGTGCAAATATGTTAGACAGTTTGATGTCTTACTATGTTAATCATTTATATATATATATTTGGTACTCTGTCGCTACACTTTGAAAAATAATTGGAAACCTAATTAAAACCCTTTTGTGTTACTGATGACGTGTCTGTAATACTTAAAGACAGACAGACAGATACAGTGGTATGAAAAAGTTTGGGCACCCCTGATCGTTTTCAGGATTTTCCTTTATAAATCATTGGTTGTTCGGATCAGCAATTTCAGTTAAATATATCATATAGCAGACAAACACAGTGATATTTGAGAAGTGAAATGAAGTTTATAGAATTAACAGAAAGTGTGCAATAATTACTTAAACAAAAGTGGACAGGTGCATAAATTTGGGCACCACAACAGAAAAATTACATCAATATTTCGTAGATCCTCCTTTTGCAGAAATAACAGCCTCTAAACGCTTCCTATAGCTTCCAATGAGGGTCTGGAGTGTGGTTGAAGGTATTTTTGACCATTCTTCTTTACAAAACATCTCCAGTTCAGTCAGGTTTGATGGCTTTCGAGCATGGATCATGGAGCATGGAATGCATATATAATATGTACACATGTATAAATATATGTACATATACACACACAGGTATGATATGCTATGTAGTATATGTAAAATATATATGCATAATAATTACATGACTATACAAGATATACATACTATAAATAATATACCATGAATATAAACATGTAACTAGAATATTATCAAACGAGATCAGACACAATCATTTCATAACTGTGAAGGCTTTGAACCATCATCTTCGTTATGTGCTATTGTATTTTGTATTATGTGTCCTGTGTGTTTTTTGCTTTGTACTGTTTGTTATTGTGCTGTAATATGTTTGAATTGTCGAAGGGACTGCAGATGAAAAGTAGCTGTAAGCCAACTCTTGGTCCAGTACATCAAATGTAATCGTTTATGTTTAATGCTGCACATGTTCCCATTAAATGAATTAAAATAATAAATAAAACAGCTGGGTGGATGTTTACCTTTGACTCAGGCTTCCCTGACGGCAGGAACTCCATCTCAAACACGGGGTTGTCTTGATGACCGACCATGACGAAGTAAAAGCTTCCAGACATGTTTGTTTTTCTGTCTTCTTGTCCTGAAAACAACACAAACAAACAACAACAACAATTTTAAGCCGAGCGAGCTAACGTTAGCACGCCGAGCTAACAGAGACGCTCTGCGTCGTTTACGTCCTCACGTGACTGTTGTCAGCTTAAAATATAACAATATTTAATATGTTTTGAAATTATTAAATAAATATGATAAGAATGATATGCGTGTAAAATAAATAAATCGTATTTTTTTGTATTTAATGGTTTGTTTACCTTCCTGGATAGAGGAGCGAGAGAGGTCGCAAGAAGATGACGACACACGAGGAAGCAGACAAATATATATTTATTTATTTATATTTTATATATTTCTGCTGCTAACTTATCTTCATATGAATAATTACAAAGTTAGAATATATAATAAATTATTTATCAATAATAATAATACTAAATATGTTGGTGACGTCATAACCGTTGACGGTTTTTAAATACAGGCACGCCTCCTCGTCCTCGAGACGCTTCGTGGTCGTTAAGGTAACCGGAGACGTTATTCTCTAGTTTTATCACCTGTGAAGAAGACAGGAGACACCGAGTGAGACAGACTTTAAGACTCGTGTCTGTGCTGTGTTGGTGTTTTTTAGGTTTGACCGGGTTCGTTTGTCTCTGCTTGTCTCTCTCTCGTCTGTCAAAAGGACCGAAACAAACTGTCCACAGTGATGTCCTCAGCCAGGGAAGACACGTTGTCCCCGGATGAGCTGAGGAAAAGACTCTATCAGACTTTTAGAAGTAACGGAGTGCTGGATACCCTCAAAGTAAGTCCGACTAGGGACGGTGTTGTTGATGCTTGCTGCCCGTCAACTAGACTCAGTCAGTCTGTCTCTCTCTCTTTGTCTGTCTCTCTCTCTGTCTGTCTGTCTCTGTCTCTCTCTGTGTGTGTGTGTGTCTCTCTCTCTCTCTCTCTCTCTCTCTCTCTCTGTCTATCTGTCTCTGTGTGAGTGTGTGTCTGTCTCTGTCTGTCTGTCTGTCACTTTGTCTCTCTCTCTGTCTGTCTGTCTGTCTCTCCCTCTCTCTGTCTGTCTGTCTGTTTCTCTCACTGTCTGTCTGACTCTGTCTCTCTCTCTGTCTGTCTGTCTCTCTCTCTGTCTGCCTGTCTGTCTCTCTCTCTGTCTGTCTGTCTCTCTCTCTGTCTGTCTCTGTCTCTCTCTGTCTGTCTGTCTGTCTGTTTCTCTCACTGTCTGTCTGTGTGTGTGTCTCTCTCTGTCTGTCCCTCTCTCTCTCTGTCTGCCTCTGTCTGACTCCGTCTCTCTCTCTCTGTCTGTCTGTCTCTCTCTCTGTCTGCCTGTCTGTCTCTCCCTCTGTCTGTCTGTCTGTCTGTCTCACTCTCTGTCTGTCTCTGTCTCTTCCTCTGTCTGTCTGTCTCTCTCTCTCTCTGTCTGACTCTGTCTCTCTCTCTGTCTCTCTCTCTGTCTGCCTCTGTCTGTCTCTGTCTCTCTCTCTGTCTCTCTCTCTGTCTGCCTCTGTCTGTCTCTGTCTCTCTCTCTCTCTGCCTGTCTGTCTCTCTCTCTGTCTGTCTCTGTCTCTCTCTCTGTCTGCATGTCTGTCTCTCCCTCTGTCTGTCTGTCTGTCTGTCTGTCTGTCTCTCTCTCTGTCTGTCTCTGTCTCTTCCTCTGTCTGTCTCTCTCTCTCTCTCTGTCTCTCTCTTGTTCACTGTCACTGTCTCTGCTCTGATTCAGACCCAGCTCAGGAATCAGCTCATCCAGGAGCTGAGACATCCACCTCTGACTGGAGGACAGCCAGTTCCCAGACAGGTGCCCGTGAAGTCTGAACCCCATTTGGTCTCAGCGTGTAACAGCATAGTGGCCGATCATCTCCGCAGCTCTGGATATGAGTACAGCCTTTCTGTATTCCACCCCGAGAGCGGCCTGTGCAAAGACAAGGTGAGCATGTTCCACATTTGTCTGTCTCAAAGTGTAAAGGACGTCTTTATTAATGAATTTCTTTGGCAGGTTTCCACAAAAGGAGAACTTCTTCAGCTCCTTAAAATGAGTCCTGAATCAGCCCTGTACAGATCTCTGGTAATTACTAATACGATCCAACATGTAAAATAATGTATTGAAATGAGCAGACATAAGAAATAATAATAATGATGTTGTTATTTTTCATTTTTTAGTCTTCAAACAAAGACGATAAAGGTATATGCAGCGTTATTTTCTCTTTTAATACAATTATTTTGCCCCTAAGACCTGTGCCTCATATATATCTGATCTCTCTCTCTCTCAGGGTTCCTGATTAACCTTCTCTCACAGCTAACACGTCATTCTACTCGAGGCTGGTGCAATGATGCTGACACTCAGACAACCGGCATAGCAAGTTACGGAGAATCTCTGGGTATGAGGAAATAACGTCTTAAATTATATTCCACACACACGTACCTTTAATACATGTTTTAATGTTTTCTTTCTTCCATGCACAGTTGACAAGATGAAAATGATCGATAAGGAATATGAGAGCTTCAGTCTCAGCGGCGACAGAACGTTTTCCTTCCAATCTAAACTGGCTGCGTATAGAAAAGAAATTGAGGCACAGGTGCAAGCAGAAATGAACACAAAGGTACATATATCTTTAAACAAAGTTAACGAATTAAAACTCACATGAAGCACAGCTGCTTTGTCATATCCACAAATGTTTTCCTGCTGTTTATGTTGTGTTTTTTTGTTTGTTTCTTAAGATGCAACACTTTAAAGATGTTGAAGTTGCCAAGGTGAGGATGGAAGAAAAAGGGAAATTTCATAAAGAATTTGATAAACTGAAGCAAGAGCTGGAGAGGACTTATGAAATGAAGGCGAAGGCGTTGATGGACCGGGAGAAAAATGCCATTGAGCGGTTACAAAAGCAGCAAGAGGTAGATCACTGCTCCATATGATGCACACAGTGTTCTCAGTTTCAGTTTGCTTTGCACATTTGTGTTATTTGTATTTTTCTTTTCGATTTAGATTGAAGAAAAAAACGTGTACATGCAGAGACAGTCGGTCCTGAAAGAAATCGAAACTCTGCGCAACAGAGAAACTGAACTGAGGATGAGAATGGAGGCTTTTGAAAAGTAGAAACCTTTTCTTGTTTATTCATTATTTGGTTTTTTTGCGCTATAGTTCCGTCGTGACCACTGTGATCTTTGTATCGTGATAGGACTTGTCAAATTCACGAGGAGAAGATCAAAACCACTGGAGAGCTGCTGAGGAGGAGAGAACTGGCAGTGAAGACTCTGGAGGACACGTACGACCAAAGGCTGAAGAACGAACTTTCAAGGTATTATTTTCACTTCATCCTGTTAGTTCACCAACAGTATTTATTCTTCTTTATGTATATTGTCATTGTGTGACCAGAGGATGTCACTGTTTCAGAGCTTTACAGTAAAAACAGTACAGATTGTGTACAACGCAGACTGAAAATGTGTCAATTTGGATGTATTTCATTCTATAGCAAAATGTTTTGCTCCAAATTTTAATCTGCTCATCATTTCTTCTCACATCCAAACTATGACTTGTATTATCAGCAGCTTTGACTATGGAGACTTGACCTAATGATACGTTGCTTTAACAAGTCTTTAGGTGGCATTTGGTTTTGTTTAATAGTAAAAGGACACAAACGTTTTTAAGATATTTTGTGTTGATCTGCTTTCAGATTTCTTTTTGATTGTTTCTCTTTTTGTCTTTTTATAAAAATGTAGTTATCAGCTCGAGTTAAAAGAGGAATTCATCAAGAGGACAGAAAGACTTACCGAGAACGAGAACAGAAACAAAAGTGAGTGTTTTTATATTTATGCAACGTTGCTGACCGGGCAGCTCTTTCCCATGTTTTCATGGCGTTTACCTTCTTTTTTTTATTTCTCAGTGGAAACCGCTCGCATCCAAAAGGAAGCAGCTGTGATTGATGCCAAATTAGAGGAGCACATTAGAGCGTGCTCAGAGCTGAGACGGCTGCAGGTAAACAACACAACTCCAGTCATCAAGCGGTGTTACCTTTACCCCGTACTTCAGCCCCGCTACAGAACAGAACTCTTCCACTCAGCCAGCGCGACCTGATTCTCCTGCACAATGTAATGGAGTAATTAAGTCTCCAGCTCTGCTTTGCCAGCTCCTTTCATGTCTCTTCTGCTGTTTCCCAGGTTGAGCTCGACACAGCACAGCAGCAGATTTCTCTGCTGACTCAGCAGAAGGATCTTTTGAGAGAGAGACTGGAGACTGTGAGCGACTACGCCAGCTTGAAAAGCGAGAAAACAGAGCTGCAGGGCCAGCTGCGGCTTCTAAAGAAACATCTGGAGGAGGCCCAAGAGGAGAAACGGCTTCTCCGCGCAGGTGAGGACTGGCTGCTGTTCCCAGGTATCTCCGAGGAATTTTAGCATGCTGCAATTTCCTCGTCAAGTTTACCACGAGAGAATGAGTTTCTGCCTGTAATGATGTACAACACATTTCTTATTTGTGGTCTGTTTTTGTTTTTGTTTTTTTATGACTGAGATAAATCCAAGTTCCTACGTTGCATTCAGAGTGCTGGGGCTCATTGTGAGCTGTGGGAGATGCAGTGTACTGTGAAGCATTCATGTTAGTCTGTCCCACTGCTTCTGGCTCCGCTGAGTCCTTTTTTTGTTTTTTTTTTGTTTGAATGTGTCTTGCCTGCCAATGCAGGGCCCTCTGTGCTGTGTTTGTAGCTCTGCAGACAGATCTCTAAAAAGAAACCAGTGAGGGAATGTGGGGGAGTGAGGAGCTGAGTGAATGGGAGTGGAGGGCACAGTGAGCAGAGACAGAGGGCTTCTTTTACCCATGGGAGACAAACCAAAATTTTACCTCTCTCTGAGGAATACAGTATTCTGGGGACAGACGGCCTCTCTCTCAGCCCTGTGTGCTGTACACTCATGGTAGTCAGATCAATACAGCATTTCAAAATGACACCCTGACACTGAAATAGACACTGGACTGGCAGAAAGGATGCACTTTTAGATCATGCTTTGACTCTGATAAACCCCTCTCCCCTCTCTCTTTCTCTCAGATTTGGGCAAGCCGTCCAAAGAGCAGCTGGTCTTGCAGATGGAGCTACAGAGGCTGCAGAATGCTCGCAGGCTGGACGAGGAAGAGTTTGACAACCAGAAACAGGTGCTGCAGGCACAGCTCCAGAGTGAGGTCAGTCACATCACAGCCTCTCATCACTGAGTGTGGGAAACTATGTGGTCAGCTTTTCTTTCTTTTTTTTCCACGTCTCACTTTGTGTAGTCGTGGTTTGTTTCCTGTGACCCCGTAAAATTAACTTCTGGTGCGACGTCCTGTTGTCTGCGGGTTTCCTGCAGGTGGAGCGGTGCGCTCAGCTCAGCGCCCAGATGATAGAGTGCGAGGAGAAATCCCAGTGGATGACTAACCACATGGAGGACATTAAGACGCAGCTTCGCCAAACTCAACAAGGTACCCCATGACACGGCGTGCTTGTTCCGCCCATGTCATCGTGTGATTAGTGTCACTTAGATTTCTGCTTTCCAAAGATTGGCTTCCTTTCTTGGATCATGTTATTCTATTCACCATTAAATCTGGAAAGGGAAAATATTCAGTAAAAGGACTTCAGATCTAATTACTGTAATAGAATTTAGCAAAAAACAAGAAAGGAAGCCGTGTTCCATAACATAGATTTCTTGAAAATTAGTTGTAGCAACCTTTTTTTCTGATGGTGGTCGGTCCTTCTGTATTAGTGTTCATCCTTCTCTCGTGTGCTTTTCCTTTTCTTTCCTCTTTCCCCTTTCCTTTTGTGTCGTCCATGTGACGATGGCAGCTCTTGAAAATGAAGTGCTGCGTAACCCCAAGCCCTCTCTTGTTGACCGCTCCGCTCTGGAGCTGAGTGCTGACAAGCTGGTTCCTCCCGACATCTATATGGACCGAGCTCTGCTGAGATCCAGGGTGGGTTATGATGATGTTTGTGAAGCAGGTGGGCCCGTGCGAGGACACAAGTTGCCGCCTTGGAGCGACTCACCAGATTCCGACATGGAGCTGGTGGCTGAAGCCAAGGCTCGTATCCAGGAGCTGCAGAAGGAGGCCGAGACCTTGGAGGAAGCCTACAGGAACTACCAGCAGAGGGCGGTGCTCTCCACCATCTCGCACATGCTTCCCCCGAGACCTCTCTCCCCGCAAGGAGCACATCTTTCACACCGTCCTGACTCTCCTCGAAGGAGACAAATCTCTCACCATTCACACACCCCCCACTCACCCCACAAATCAAAGCGCTCACACAGACCGCTGTCTCCGCAAAATACCAGAACCTCCTCCTCGGCACCGTATAACACCAGAAACACCGTGCCACCTGCACAACAGAGAGTGACCTTTTCAGAAAACCGTATTCAACCCCAGTCCACAGATTTCACTGACCACAGTCTTCATTCATTGACTGAATCTCCATCTCTGAGAGATAGACGCCCTCAGGATAGAAGCAATGGTTCTCCGTCCAGACATCTGCTCTCCACACCACACTCTTCCTCCAGGAAAACCCTTCAAAGAGAGATTTCAGAAGGTACTTCTACATAAATAAATGCATAAATAAATAAAAGCCTATTCTGTAAAAACACTAAAAATGGGATTAGATGCATCGACCTCTTTTAACAGTCAATAGTCTCATGCTGCCTAACGTGAAGTCTTTGCCCCCCTATTAGAAGCAGTTGCATCTCCGATGACATTCCCGGAGCTGTCGTTTGACAGACGGCTTCCTCATGTCCCCCACGACAAGGTGGAGACCTTAGGTGACTTCTCCCCTGAGCTCAGTCCACCGCAGAGCCCTCAGCTCAAGAGCACAGCACGAGACCAAACCAGGTACCATCTGGCATCTTTGGCAAGGACATGACTTTTTTGTAAATGCACTTTTCACAGAGTGATGGTGAACACTAACTGTCCTCATGTTTGCTCCCCCCCGTTTCTGTCAGTCCACCGAAGCTTCAGCCTGTCATCTCCAGCTTGGAGTCTTCCCCAGAGCCAGAGAAAATAAGCCTTGAAGATCTCACAGGGATTTTACCAGGTACTCCTAAACTATTTTTTTTCTTTAATGCACTGCAGCCTTCTTGACGATGAGACTTTTTCCAGTTTGCAGATACAACAGGGGATCTTGGAAATGCTGATTGCTCGTGGCACATGAAGCAGTTCTGTTTAATCTTTTTACTGTCTTGGAGCCACCTCCAGGTATCCAAAAGTACAATTTTAAAGGTTGTCCTGTTGTTGTGCTTAGAGATTTCACTTGTTACCCAAGCACTCCAGTACAGGAGCCAAGTGGCACTCCCTTATATCAGAACTTAGTCTTACTGGCCTGATTGTAATGATACTTGATGAAAATACTCTGATTAATGACAGCTACCCTTTTTTATATGTAACACTTGTTAAGTCAAGAGCTTTCGTCAATGAACCTGGCTTAGGTCACACTCAATCTGTAATGGCTACTGGCACTTATAGAAACGTATGCACTCAACACAAGGAAACCAGGAAATCTTTACCCTGACCCAGGATCATCAGGGAGTCATCAGACCTTCCCTTGAAGCCTCCTGGGCATCGCCGGATGTCTTCGATGGTGCCCGTCAGCTGATCAGGAATGCAGTGACTGCATCTTTGTATCCAGCCATACACTGATTATTAGTTTATTAGATATTGTTAATTTAGTTTTACATTGAAGACCGTTGTGTGTTATGTTATAAAAAAGTGTGACATGATCGTAAATTTAGTTTTTTAAAATATTTTAGCACGAGTTTAGAAATGGAGTATATCCGGTGCGGAGGTTTTGGATTTTGGAAAGGCTGTTTTTTAATGAGTGTGTGACTGGCCTCCAAAGTGTCCTTTCAGTGGCCCCGCACAATGGCGAAGATGAAGGGCAGCTGATTATGTATTCTGTGCCGGTCCTGTGGCCCTGTTGCATTATGGTGGAGCATAAAAGATCTCTTTGTGCGTGTCTCCCTCCAGAGCCCAACCACATTCCAGAGCTTCTCCTGGACACTGCTGTCCCTCTCTCTGCGGAGGCCCCTGACGGCCCCGCTGTCCCCCGCCCACCGGACCTCCCAGAAGACCCGGTGGACTTGCAGGGCCAAGCGGGTGAGTCGTTAGTCGCCCTTGTTACTGGCGCATAATGTTGGTTGACCCCATTGACAAGAATGGCCACCTTCCACTGTACACAATCAGTCTGATTGTCTGAATCTCTGATAATTCGCTCATGTTCAAGCTACGAACCGATGACTGATTGACTCGTGTCAATCCATATGTTTTATAGAAGTCCTGCAAACCTCTGCTAGGGAAGAGGATGATGAGGATGAGGAGCAGAGGTGGGAAAGAGAGCGAACGGAAAGGCTCGAACGAAGGCAAAGGGAACAGGAGGAAGCCAGAGAGAGGGAGCTGCAAGAACTTGAAAGATTGGAGAATGAGATGGTAATGATTCTTCTAAAACTCTTTCTGATCTTCCAGATGAAATGAATATTGACAGTCTATTATGTCTAACCAGCTTTTGCAAGATGTGGAGCAACCTGGACAGGAGGAGGAAAAGGAAGAAGAAGAAACTGAAATTAAGAAAGGAGAAGATGAAGAACAGAAGCAAGAGACGGATAATGGCAGGGAGGAGTCTAAAGGTGAAAATCCATTGGAGAAATACATGAAGATGGTGCTGGAGGCGAGAGAGAAGCAGCATGCACAGGTGAGGATCCCGGAGAACTTTGCTTTTGTGACTGGACTTGTAGCAGCTGCCTTATGTGTAACCCTGTTTTCTGTCTCAGAGTCCCGGAAGAGAAGAAGCAGGACATACGAGCCCAGAGGCCAAGAGCTTGTCTGAGGAGAAAGACAACAGGTAACTGAAAACAGTTGTTTGGCCGGATGCAAAACAGATGAAAAGATTAATGGATTTACTTCGAAATGAAACAAATTTAATAAATACATAATTCTGTGGTTTCTCATCTCATTATGTTGTCTCAAGGATGAGTTCATTGAGAAATATTTAACTTTTTTTTTGTTTTCCTGTCCCTTGAGGCTTTTACCAATTACCTGACTTTTGTTTTCCCAGCATCGCAGCGTATTCCCCCAAGGATGAAGATGATGATTTCTGGTGAAGCTGTACGTCCCAGAGTGCTGATGAATTATATAAACCCTCTGGGCTCTTACCGTTTTTAAGTGTGAAGTTTATTTTTTATGTATATTTGATACATCAAATGCGTATGTATTAATAAACCATGATTGTTTTATTCTTTTGGATTACCACAACCACATGAGATGTCCCGATCATGCAAAAGATAAAAAAACAACAACACCACAACCGAGAGAAGTTTGTCTCATTTTATTATTCATTTTCATAAAAACAGTTGAGTAATGTCATAAAGGGGTTTCCAGTCAGACAGGATGCTGGATTGTTGTCCTCCTGGTGATTGATAGGCAGCCTTTATTCTTTAGTTTTTGGTTCGTTCAACAGGAAACACGGCGTACAGAGATGAGCTTCATGCACACCTTTTCATCTTTCTCCTTGGTCGCTGTGCACCTGTGGCTATTAGTCCTGCACTAAGCAGGTGTTGTACTACAAGATCTCACACATACCGTGTAAAACACTGGGCAGGGTCACAATGGCATTCACACTTTGGCTAGATTTACCATTTAGATTGCCGTACAATTTTTATAAATGACTGGTGTTGCAACTGATTGTTATTTGAGAGTTGAATTAAAAGTTAAGCATCAGTAATTCACGTGGAAGCCCTTTGACATTCATAGAAAATACAGGTATACTATCAAGCAACAAAATAATATAAGACTCATACATTTGACTTGAATAAAAGAACCTAAAAAAACAACTATAACTATCAGCTACATAAATGGATTAATTCATATTCAGTTAGAAAAAAAAAAGGAAACAGGCAAACACTGCCTACTACTGATGTCAGTATACATGACTGCACATCACGTGTGTCACCGCAGAAACAGTTTTTCTTCATGCAACAAAGAAACATCAAGTTATCCCTGTAACTCAACTAATAGAAATAGAAGATTACATGAGTAATTATGTCAGCATTATGACAATTGCACATCAAAAAGCGGTGCAATTATAGAAAATAAGGAAGGGGGGGGGCAGGAGAGTGGTTTTATCTTAACAAAACACTAAAAAAATTTCACAAGTTTACATTTTTCACACTCGAAGTTCTTTAAATCTGTAGGATTTGCCGTAGTACCATTGCACATGGGATGTAATTACGCCTGTTTTATGAGGAGAGATTTAAAAATCGAGTAAATTTGGATCATAAATTACACTATGATCAATTTTACAATAGACAATGGGCTAAAAAAGCATGTATGATGGATCAGAGAGCTCTCTTTGTTGGCGAGCTTTATCCATTTGGATAAACAAATCCGCACCGACCAAACTTTAAAGATATTAAATACATACTGAATATCCTCCGGTCTCATTATTGGCAGCAGTTCACATTTAGCAAGTTGTTCTTATGGCGTTATGCATACAAATGAAATCCTATGATACTGTGACATAGAGGAGCTCCTGATGTGCTGCTACCATAACATCCTGTGTGTCTGAGGGAGGTTGTTTGATCTAATTAAATTGTTCTATAGGCTCTAGTGCACATCTGAGGTAGTGTTAATGTAGGCCATGAATGTTCTGAGTAACTTTTCAGTAGCTGTACATTGAAAATTAGAATCTAGAACCAATTATTAACACTTCGATCATCACTAGGATTAAGATGCAGTTAAATACTTTTCCTTACTTGCTAATTTAAAAAGCAAAAAACATCTTGTGACACGCCCAGAGTCTTATATCAGACTATCATATAATTGATGCCATCTGGAAAGTGGCACATGGACTCATATTAGATGTAAGGCTTTTCCGTGTTGTGTAATAATTCATCTGCAGATTTTGATTGAAAAAATAAAAAAAAAAGAGCAAACAAATTAAATTGTTACATTCCCTTACTGAAAACTGGCCACCACAGCTCAAAAACAAAAAAAGAAAGAAAGAAAGAAAGACAGAGCAAAGACCGTGAAACAAACGTGTCACGTGTTGTATAAGAATAGTGCAATGTCTCAAGCTTCACCAGCAAAAACTGGTTATAAAAAAAAAGGGCTAGAGAAAAATCTAGATGAATCATAATTTTCCTTCAGAAAAATAAAAAATGCAATGAAATAAATGAAATTTGGAGTAGCAGTTCCAAAAACACTTGTTGGTGAGTTAGTGCAGAAAGCAGCACTGATGCATTAGTTTGTTAGGAGCCTGGTTAGCACAGCATCACAGCAGTTGGCAGGTTATTTTAGCTGAGCATTGTCTTGGTCCAAAGGGGCCATAGTGGTTGGCCACAGTGTCTATGTGTGTGTGTTTGTGTGTGTGTGTGTGTGTGTGTGTGGATCGTGAGCAGGTAATTTCCTTATGTGTAGGAATTGAGGCATTCCTTTGAGCGTGAGGTGATGTCCTGCAGCTCCCGCTCTTCCTTCATTTTGATGTCTTGGTAGGCATGCATTTGACTGGCATCCTTAAGGTAGGCCCAGTTTGCTGAGAGAATCATGAGGAAGTGGATCTGGAAGAGAAGGGTGAGGTGGATGGCCGGTGAGCATGTCAAAGATGCAAAGCAAGCTACAGGAGTCAGAGCTACATCACAGACATACACAAACATAAAGTTAAGCTTTTAAAAAAAAAAAAAAAAAAAAGACTTAACACACAAGGGTGACAAAAGATTACCGAAAAAGACTTCACAATTATTGTAACACTGCTGTTACAATCATGACTAATACTGGCGTTACTATCTCGCTATGCAAAAATACTACAGAAATGACACTTTTAAAAGTTGGAAGAACTGGAAGAGAAAGAGAGCCAGAGTTTGTGCATGCACGTGTTACGCAGCTGTATAAGCTTGAGGTTAGTGCAAAGCATGAGTATTTAGTATTATGTGAGTCTGACCCTGTTCCACACGCAGTTCTGTGTTGCACTGCTGTAGGATTTTTTTTAAAATAAGAAATAGACCAAGTAGGGATACTTTTGTAAACAAAGATTGTTTATTTTATATAGAAAGTAAAAGCTACAGTCTTGGAAAAAAAAACTTAAAAGAGAAAATTAAATATATGAAATATGTAGTATAAGTAACTATAAACAGATCAGAGAATCTGAAAAAATGTAAGCATGCAGGCTCAGTGTTAAGATAAAAACAAATGGCTCTTTAATGGCACTTTGAGAAAGAATAAAAGGAAAAAAAACGTATGAAACAAAACATCAATGTCATAGCTGAGGCTATACCAGCGTCAGCCCTCATAGAAAAAAAAATACATTTACTCTACTCTAAAATAAGAGAATTTCTTTTTTTTAATTTCTTTTTATAAAATACATGAAATTAAAGTGAGGCTTAGGGCCTCATGCAGAAGTATACCCCTGGTACTGGCCTAACCCTTCATATTGTGCTGTGCTAGGTATGTGCAGTTACGTTGAAATCTACGATAAAAACACCACTTGTCACCATAATACTCATCAGCATTATACAGTCGATGCAAGGTTTTTAGTTTCAGTTTTAGAATCTAACTCGTGAAAAAGAAGAAATAATACTGAATATTTTCCATATAACACTCGGTGGTTTCATGGGTCTGCACCAAAAAAATTTTAAAGGCTAAGCAAAGAAACCAAAGTAATACAAAGGCCGCTGCTACTTTGCCACTGTAGCTAGTCCTTTTTTTACAAATGTGTCACTATAATTCATCTTCTGGTAATTATAAACACAAAGCCTGAGAACACCTTTATTATATTTGTCATCAGATGTCCGCTCATTCAGAGCTTTATACTGTACATCTACATTGGCTTGGCGCAGTGTGTGTCAGACCTAAAAAATTTAGATAATTTTTTTTTTAATTATGCGTTAGAACCTGCACAGGCATCTTACATTTATATGTCTCAGGAATTTGTGCACCAACTCGCATTTCAGCTCTTGACTGATGCTCGTCCTAGTTATTCAAGGTGAGGTACTGCATGCTAAATACTGTCGTTTTTTTCTTTTTTTAAATAAATCTGAAATACTCGTGCAGTCGATGCTTTTGTGCAGGTCAAAAAATCAACTTTACACGTTACGAATATAAATAACACTGTTGTGGATTTCTAGCTGTGCACATTTCTATAAAAATTGCGCTGGCTGGTGACAAGATTCTGTAAGTGAGTGCCAAAGAAAGCAGAGAACAGTCTACTAAACACCACCCCAATCTGAAGACAACTTTCACCAGGTGTCCTCAGACAAGCAATATCCCTGGATACCGACTGCTAAAGGAAGCATACAATCAGCTATTTACACTAAAATCGAGAGATGTTGATTTTTTCTATTCTCAGGTTGTTTCTTTTTTTGTTTTTTTTTGTTTTTTAGTTCATATGTTGTCAGTGGCAACTGTCTCTACTCAGTACAGCCTCGAATGATGCACTGTGCTCTCTAAAAAAAACAGTTTAAAACTTAGTGCAGCAGTCTTCTCGACTCTTAAACTTCAAAACAGCAAAGTTATAAGTGGTAGCCATCATGTAGATCAGCTGGTGGAAGAGAACAGAAAAGGTTGTAAGAGAAACATGCCGGTGACTTCCTCGTCGCTACTACTGTAACAAATTAGTGAAGTGACCAATCATCTTTTCAAAACGTTAAAAAAAGTTAAATGAATCAAATGTTAAAGTCCATCATTTTACAATATCCTGCTTGTGATTTTGTGGTTCAAACTCATGCTTGTGATTTTTTTTTTTAGCCCAAACTCCACTCTCTTCCATCCATCCTATACTAAAAAAAACAAAAAACAAAACACAGGGCCGTGTGTGCGTCTAAGCAGATGGTAAAACAGCAAATGGAATTGGAGCTGAGGGAAAAAGCCGCAATCTTTCTCGGTGCGGTTACATAAACCATATGGGAATGAGAAGAGGAGCACTTGGACGCATGATCTGCTGATACAAAACCGTGCAAAAGATGGACGGACTAAAAAGGGGAGAGAGGATGGTAGAGACTGAAGGGAAGCTTACCAGAGCGATCACAGTGGCTCCGGCACCGGCGCACGCTACGATGTACAGGTGATAAGACAGGTAGAACTGTGAAAAGACAAGCGACGCCGATTATTATCGAGTTCAAACGAGGTGATTTCGTGACGTTGTGCTCCCTCTCCGATGATGTGAATGTGTGGATAGAAGACGGCCTCTCACCTCGCTGGTGTTGCAGATGTCACCTAGCGTAGATCCACAGGCCTTGCCCGGTGTGGCATTCCATGGGATAATTCCTGTAGCCATGACATTCAAAGGTTTTTATATACACTTAATATATATACTCTCATTGTACCATGTGAATAATGATCAGATCTAGCAGGTACTATGAACTGAGTCCACTGGGTAGGGAAAACAAAATGATTTGGTTTTTTGGCTAAAAAAGGGACACCTCATCAACTTTACACATCATGAGTACTCCTAATCTAAGACTGAAACAGTTATATATTTATATATAAAATTATAAATAATTATACCATTCTATATATATTTCTATAGATTATTTATAGAAATCTTTTGTGGTTCTGGAGGAACTTTGCTGCTTCGACTTGTTTTATTTTCGCTTTGTCGCTTGGAAGTTCCCAAACTTCACGAAAGTGCAACCGTAAGATGTTCTTCTTTAAGAAACTCAGCAAAAAAAAAAAAAAAAGAACATTTGGCACTTGTTTTACTTTTAAATGGTGACACTAAAGATGGAAGTGAAAAAGAGAAATAAAGCACGACTGTGGTTTCAAATCCGGGCGGTTGGAAAGTCTGCTGGAGGAACCAGAATAAATATGAAGGGTGGCAAGATGCAGAAAAAGATATATAAATATTATATTATTATAGATTTATTATTATATATCGTTTTGCCATAGACTTTCTGCTTAGCTTTTTGTGAAATGATGGATATTTTTCCATCTTTGGACTTTTTCCAATTAAATCAAAATAATTCTCATTTCAATTTTAACCTAAAAATGTCAGCAGTCCTCAGTGTGTTCGTTATATCGAAGTTAATGATGCCAAACGAGACCAAGCGCTCTTCTCTTACCATACTGACGAACATCCACACAGATGGAGTCAATGTTGGTGAGGTTGGCCATAGGAGACCTCATGGTGGCACAGGTAGACCACATGTTGTAGAAGAGGAAGACCGGCACAGCGGAGAAGCCAAACACGCCGAGCCAGGCCACGCCCAGGATGTACGTGAGGAACACAAACTGAGGAGGTGACGTCTCGTTATGATCATCATAATAATAATAATACCTCAATCACAATCACCTTCTTTAAAAAGCACTGTGTTTAAAGCATCGGGTTGTATCAGCATACCATTCCACTGATGCAGCGTCCGCAGATGGTGGTCTTGAACTCGCTGTGCAGTTCCTTGACAGCGCTGGTTGTGTAGAAGCCCTCAGCCAGCAGAATGATCCCGTACAGGAAGAAAAACGAAGCAATGCCGTAGATGACATACTGCATCAGCTGTATTCTGTTTAAGAGCAAAGTCACACATGAGCTCGAGTCGTGCCAGTAGGTTAAAAAAAAACAAGAGTGGACACAAATCAGCGAGCCTCCAAACATAACACCTGGAGAGAGCATCTAAAAAAACGTCAGGTAAAGTCAGAGCATGATGTACCACAGCCTGGTGTGGAAAATAGCTGCTTACAATCATTCATCTTTTTTTTTTCCCCCCCTGTATGTGATCTTTTAAAACATGAGTAATCATGAACAGATGGTTATGATTGAGAGAGTGGCCCTGCTTCCCTGAGACACAGATGAAGAGAGACGCTAAGTCCAAATGTGGAGATAACAGGTGATGCACGTCTCTGGGAATCATCTGCCAAGAGACGAGCTGCCACTGTAGACATCTTAAATTAAACAGTGCACTCCAGACATACGGCAACATAAAACACATGTGCAGTCCTGTCAATGTCATTCCTCTTTTATTGTCCGGAATAAAAACAAACCAAAAGGTCCATTTTAGGACTGTTCTTCAGGATAAAGTGAACGTGGGAGATGTTTTCAGCCAAAAACAGCCTTCAATAAAGTCAACTTCATTACAAGTGTTATCTCCGATGTTTATACCTCTCTTTATTATGATGGTTACGTAAGGACACACCGAGCATATTGTGTAATGGATCCTACTGTGCGATTAGAGTGAGTTAGTTCGGATACTTGTACATCCAAAACTTTTACGGGGGGACACTTACACGTCAGTCAGCATGGCGTGATCACTGGCGACCTTGGAGAAGTGGGTTTCCAGGATGGTCACGGTGCCGGTGAGAGCCACATGGCCACATCCACAGAACAGGGCAACGCCAGAGAAGCAGAGGATTGTAGCCACCAGCGACGCGTACGGCACCCCGCCTAAACATTTGATGCAGCACTCAAAGCAACCTGTAGAAAGACAAAAAATTAGATATCACTTTTTTTGTAGCACACTGTTTCACTTTAAAAAGCCACATAGTAAATCCTATGACAACATAAGCTCCTAATTCCATATAAGGGGTTGTTTTTTACTTGCAGGACATGAAGTGATTTCAGGGGAATGAAGTATGAGATGAATATTCATATGAATCATCTCAGATTGCAGGCGATACATCCTGGACTGATCACCGGTCTATCACAGGGTAATATGATTCATTTTAATTACACCATGTGGTGTTTTGTCACTCACAAAGACTCACTTCACATCCATTTACTTCCACTTTTCAATGCAGCAAAGGAACTGATACTGACACACAGCAGATAAGTGTGTTTAAAAACTGCCTGCAGTCATGTTCAATGCAGCAAACTTCCTTTTTAGGCCTCTTGGATGTAAAGCGCCAACGGAAACGGTGCAGTTTACAGTGCGAGGCTGAGCTTCTACAGACTTCCTTTACTTTAAAGCTTCATCTGACAATTCATCACATCACTTAAAGGGCACTAATGAGCATCCAGCAGGTCAGAGCAATGGGCGTCTGCTGCCAAGCCGTAATGGAAATCAATGACAACTCACAACAAGGGAATGAAGTGACCCAGATGGATCTGCCTCATGCAACGTGTTCGTCTGCTTTGTGAAAAACGGAGCCAGTCGCCACAATGCGCCGTCTGTGGACGCATGCAAACAAACCGCAGTGTGCTTCCAATCAGATCCACCACATGTGGCTGACAGGATGTTGTAGAGTCATAGGACGTCCAGGTCAATGGCTGTTAATGTTTTAAAGCTCTCACATGTGCCGACGTCACACTTGAAACCTTAAGGCTGCTATAATCAATATCTGTACATGAACAATGAATCATGCAACTGTGTGTACGTGGCAGAAGTTGTTTGTCGTGACAAACCGACAGAATTAACCCTACGGAGCATTTTAACCTCTTTAAGCTTGTTGTTTTGGTTTTTCCAGACCACGATGTCACGGTTTCACGGTTTGGGTTCACTCCACTGACAGTATAAAGAGTGACATCACCCACAGGTTTCTAGAGTGCTGTTTGGTAAGATGAAAATATGCAAGATATTGGCAAAGACGTTCTTTCAACAGATCAAAACAGAGAGAATTTTGGACACACAGACTTATGTGATTTCGCCTCTGCTGGAGATTTAAATAAGTTAAAAACAAGTTTGTCATATTAACTTGTCTTCACTGCTCCAACAGGACCAAAACATCAGTTATTGCAGGGTTAAAAAAAAGTCTATTTAAAGTTTATTTTCACCAGCACAGCCGATGAAATATGAACAAAAACTTGTCACACAAAAGTTTCCGTATAAATCCGAGCACATTCTTCTCTATACCAACGAGCGTACGATACCATTTTATGCATGATCTGTGGTGTTATGGTCTTGTCAGTAAATACAGTAATTTCGTGAGCTTGAGTACAGGCTTACAAGTTATATACTGTTTAGATTTTAGAAGAAAAATGACTTTGGGAGTCTTATCTTATCTCGGCTCAACACAAATGTGTGTTTTTCTTGAAGAGAACAGACGACCAAATTCTTTTCCGCTTACTTGCCTCTTCCATGAGGCAAGAATCCTGAAAGTTCATCTGTGTTTGTGCTCTTGACTAAGGAAATTAAAACAGATATACTGCCGCTGGGCCAATACTCTTGCAGTCAAGATGCTTCATCCTGACTGTTTGTGTAGTACGGGGAGATAAAAAACATTTTTTTTAATCCCATGGTGGGTGAAGGGGAGTTGCCATGGCAGCAATGTTAACCACAAATGAATGAGTGTGCCCGCAGCAGAGTCCCTAACTTGTACCGCAGGCCACATTTCTCAGATGAACGCGTTGCAGAGGATGAGCGAGCTGCTGGGAGTCAGAGCTTTAGACCTCAACAGGATATTGAGCCCAGCTGCAAAGTAAATATAGCCCCATTTGAAAAGGAAGAGCTGCTCTTGTGTTGGATGTCACGTTCAGGTGATTGGGATCCAACAACAGACTGTATCGTCGCTATAAATCAACCAGCTGTCATCCTGCTGAACAGAAAGAAACGTTTCCATATGAAAAGAGTTTATCTCCATTACTAAGCCTCTCATATTAAGTGTGTGACAGATCCAGTAACAACACCAACTTATTACCAATCCATTTGATTGGAATCAAATGTGACATGAAAATCAGCAAGTGTCTGTTCACTTTCAGAGCCTGGATTGATGTGCATCACTACTCCCATTAGAAGTGTCTTAAGGCTGATATCATCATGACAGTTAGTCTGCCTCGATTGCCTCAACTTCACAGACAGGGAGGTTTTAACCCATAAGAACCGTTTCCATTCATTCTTTTTTTTTTTTAAAAAAAAGGTCACATTGACCATGAAACCACCCTCCCCGTGAGCTCGTCACGGAGAGTCTGACCTGTCTGCATCTGCCATGCTTGTCTAAACTCCGAGCACTTAGAGAGAGAGAGAACGTACATTACGTTTGAAAGCCACCAATCGGATCGATAAGCCATCTGTTTGATTAGTGTTGTTCCGCGGGAGTGGTTCATCCCTCCATCCAGACTGAGAACATTGGTCTCTCAATTTCACTCACTCAATGGAGAAACCTTACTGCTTGTTATGCTTAATAACACAATAAATCCAAGGTGGTGTTTTTACAGCTGGACTTGACATGCTGGCAGGTTAGTGTACGTCTGTTCTGGCTGACTGGAGAAACACTGGCACAAGCACAGACCCGCTGACATGGTTCAACTATTAGCAACCCCAGGAATACTACTCTGTTCACAAAAGGGCCTCTGTGAAAAGCTTTAGTCTTGGTATTAGACATGAGGGGGAGACAGAAATGACATCAAAGCCAAACACCACTTTTATGCAGCCCTGCACCATCTACCACGGGGACAGCAGTCTGCCAGAGTAAAGTCAGTTTCCTTTAGTTGATGGATTCAAAGCAGAGGTGGACGTCTAACAGAAATCTAACACTTTATAAAAAAAGGCTGCATGTTTCAGACCTTGAAAACCAGCTTTATGTTTAAGGAATAATGTGACATTTGGGGAAATTCACTTATTCTATTACATAGAATTAGTTGCGCCGATCGATATCACTTTGCAACGCACAATTTGTTGGTTAAATACAGAGCTACAGAGCTTGGTTAGAGCTTTCTTGGCACGTCTAAAAAGAAAAACAGAATCCAGTATGCAGCACGACTTAAGTTCACTGATTAACGCGTAATATCTCGTTTAATCAGAGATATTATAAAAACCACAATTTATGGTTTTAGTGGGGGTTTTATGTGTGGGGCCAGGCTCAGTGACTTCCTGGGGGTTTCTGCTGGTTGCCTGGAAACCCTCAAGGTTGTCAACAAGACTCCTGGAGCCTTCTTACTGTATTCATTTGAGGGATATGAGATCGGTTGCAATCTTCTCGTCTAACTCTCAGCAGGGGAGCGAATGAGAGTAAAAGAAATAATCTCAAAAGCAAACATCTTTTATCAGATGAACTTCGTCTTCTCCGAGTCAACAGACAGTCCTTTAAATTGCATTTAAGTCCAATTCAAAGAGGATTCTGCAAGTATACAGACTGATAAACGCTGAAAATTTATAGAGGATGTTCTATTTGAGAGTTTTAAAGATACACAGGCAGTTTCAATGAACCACACAGCAAAGTACAAAGTGTTTTCTCTGAGTGTTCTGTGTGGGATCTCATCCTGTACAGGATATTGCATGGCAGACTTTAGCTCGAATCATCCTCCTCCACAGGGAATAACAGTAGGAGCTGGTGACTCTTTAAACAACAAGCTTGTACTAAATGGATCCTGCTGGCTTGTTCTAAGTGGAGCACCGTAAATGAAAATCACGTTGAGCCCTTCTGATGACTTTCACATGCTCCCTGACAAATAGTCCTGGTTAGGCCACTTCAAGACTCTCCAACTCAATGCTACAGGACATGAATGAGAGGAGGAAAGACAGAATGAAAGAGAGAGAGAGAGAGAAACACAGACAAGTTAGAGACTGTTTGTGATGACAATGTCAGGCCTTACAGCAGAGGTTAGACTTGCCACATCGGGATCACGAGGGAGGCAAAAAAGAAGAAGAAGGAAAAAAAAAAAGACGCTCTGCATGTATAACATTGTGTGAGAGAGACAGAAAAAAATAGAGACAGAGTCCAAGAAACTCTGACACAAAGAGCCAGTGTGTGCAGTCCTAGACTGTCCATCACGCTGGACTCTCAGGGGCCATTCAGAATGGCAGTGAACCACGGTCCCGCTCTTCCGGCCCACAGGCTTGAGGCCCAGGACAAGCCCACCGCTGAGCTCCATCCTGTGTGTCCCTCCAGCAATGCACATAGCTCAGTCACAATGGGCCATAGCAGCCACTTCACACTCCAGGAGGATCCTGTTTGTCAAAACAGCTCAAAATCATCCAATGTGTGAACGAGATGGCTCATTAAAGGCCGGCATGAGTCTCAGGCAAGCTGAGCAAGACAGATAATTAATCTGTTAATCTAAAAAAATAGCAGCCCTAATCTGGAGAGTGCTTACTTTGGAAAGATACTGCTATCTATAGCAGCGTTGTATGAACTCTACTTGATGGGTACGAGGGGCCAGATCGCAAATGTTTACCCCGGTGCCTCCGAACAGGTTAACACAGCCATGCATCAGATGAGCTCAGACTCATCACACTAACCCCTGCAGCTGGCTCTGCTTTATCAACCACCCTCCATCCATCAACAAGCGACATCACGTGTTGACACCACAAAAGCCGAAACTTTCCAACAGCTGGGTCTCTCAGTGATTGCGCAGAGGAATACCAAGTGGATGTGATCGAGTGAGCAGCAAGACATTTTGAGAAACGTTGTTTAAAATTCGATGTTCGTACCAAAAACCCAAAAATCAGACACAACCACACCTATGCAAACAAAGAATCACATGCAAGATAAACACATATATAATCATATGCACATGAGACTATGAATATCAGATACAAACAAACAAACAAACCCCCCTTTGGACATACACACAGTTTGTGATGAAGACATCGAAACTCTTCCATCTCAAACCCCGAGTCCTGAACAACAAAGTGGCTTTCAGCGCCCGTCAAAAAAAAACGCAATGCAGTTTTAATCTCGCCTCATTGCGAACAGATGTGTCTGTTTACCGCCAATGCTAAGTGTTGTTTGTTGCTTCATTGAGGCGAGCTGCCAAAGCACCATTTATGAGAAGTAGTCTCATTTTCCACACTCCACTCTGAGAGGAGCGATACTTAAAAAAAAAAATAAAAAAAAGAAATGCCATAATGGCCATCCTCGAGGGGCAGGAGAGAGATCTGAGCCGGCAAACTCGACAAAAGTGGTTCTCAGTGTTTACTTATCGAACAACGGAAACTTATACTCTGTCGGCTAATAGCTGCTGACAGCAGCTCACCCATGGCCGAGGGATGACAGCGAGAGGCAATGATAGCATTCGGGTGCAGCAGAAGAGTAAATATGTGACTATGAGTTGTGTAATGTTGCGTGAGTGAATGATGGGAGTGTCATATCAAGTCATCTCTATTTATAGGTCAGTATTACATGCAGTGTCTCAATGGGCTTCACAGATTTGTGACCCAGCCTAAACTTTGGAACAGCTCTTTTTTAAAAGAAAAAAGCATCTTGGAGCCCAAAACCTTTGCAACCATTGTTGGATTTTATTTCCCCAGCTCTCTTTCCTCATTTCCTGTCAGCTGTAATTTTGTAGGAACACAAATGAAAAACGTGGGATCCATGGCTAGCTGGTGGTGTACCAGTATTTACAGAATGGGCATACAACACTGGGATTATAATCTACAATAACTATAATAATAGGCCTTGTACTAATGATACAAATCTAATCTAAGAGATCCAGAAAAATATGGCCCAAAAAACTCAGAACCCTTGAACCCTGTAGAAAAGTCCTAGTAGGAAAAATAGTACTAAATGTGTGTACTGCTCCCCTCTGTACTCTGTGCCAACAGCAGTAGTGGTGGCTTTGGAAATCCTTCACAGCATCATTGATGTGCAAATACAGAAAATGCAAATGAAAAGTTTCACAGCACAGATCACATGGCTGGGGTATGAGTACACAAATCTTCTCTCAGATCGCAATTATTGTACAATCTGTTAATCTTTTAATCCATCCACTGAAGTCATCCAACAAAAATATGAAACGCTATCTGGTTCTCTAATGTGAGGTCTTGCTGCGCTGCTTTTCAGTTTATAATCTCTACAAAGATTAAGATTTGTTAAATATCGCAAACCCTGAGAGAGACCACAACCTTTCTCGGGGAAAGTACTCGTCTGAACGTGTAATATTTTAACTGGAAATTAAATGCTCAGAGCACAGAGCGATATAGAAAACGATTGAATCGATGACTCCTGCTCCTCCATCAAGAGGGAGGTGAGCAAGTTAATAACTTTCCCTCTTCAGTGTACGCACTCCTCACGGCTGTCTATTTGTGAGACTGGTAATGTCTGGTTCATTTATCTTTGTCCTTGCCAGCCCCTCATCCACCTCATTAATCATCTGCTCAACCCCCCCGTCCCTGAAAGAACAACTCAGGCGCACCCTGAGGTTTGATTGATTGGCTGTTGATTCTGCAACAGGCTCATTGTCCTTAAAAAGTGACACTAGCATCACGATGACCAGCGGCGAAAACACAGCATCCCTCCTCCTGCAGGAGTGAGGTCTGCTTGAAAACATCCCAGATACTTAAATTAATTAGATCATAAAACAAGCACGAGAAAAAAAGAACAAAAACACCGAAGGCATAACAGAGACGACAATTTTGCAGAGGCAGTGATGCACAATCCGTAAAGGGAATATTAACTATTATGCACACATGCAAACACTGAAACAAGGATGCTGTGCTGACATTAAAAAGTCCCTGCTGGGCTAGAATCTACCCAACTATTGTGCAGAGGGAAACCAAGCAGGCTGGAGTAGGTTAAAGCCCTAGTAAACACAGCAGTGAAAAGAAGTGAACTGGCTCTTTGTGAGCGCTCATTGGTACCTCTTTTGTCCTGCCTCTGGTCTTGGTTTTCTTCTGATGGAGTTTCCATGGTTGTTTTTCTCCCATCCAACAAAAATGCTTCCTTTCAGCAAATTCTCTCTTCCTTTCTCCCCCCCTTTACTCTCTCGCTCCCTCTCCTTCCTGCACGTTTCTGCTCTCTCTCTCTCTCTCTCTCTCTCTCTCTCTCCCTCCACGTTCGCTCTTTTTCGTCTCGTCTTGCCTCACGAAGACGCCGTACATCCCAATTTAGGGATTTATTTGAGCTTAATGCATGCTCCCTCGTTCGCTCACTTTCACGGGCAAAATGTGCATCTACTCTGTTTGTGCTCAAAATTATTTGTCCACCTAATCACACACACACACACACACACAAATCCTCACCCATGCCCTGAACAGACTCCCTCCTCTCAGACGTCCCTGTCTGAAACTGTAGTAGAAACCCTGAATAGCAATTCAGACCAAGCAGCTCGGTGAGAACAGGTTTGTTATATAAGAGAGGAGGGGGGTTGCATATGGACAAGTAGGGACCCCTACTTTAGTTGACTGAGTGGGTGAAAATCCCACTCTGTGCTTTATAGGCTGGGACAGAAAGAGTATAGGGACACAATTGCCTCAGTTCAGGAAAAGGGGGGAGTGTGTGCAGTGGTGGTATGGTGTGTTTGAGGGGGTTTGCCCTTCATCTTCTGATTTGCACCATATGCCCTCTGCTCCTGCAGCATACATTAGCAACCTCTGACCGCTGTCTTCCCTCCATCTGGTGGCTTGTAACTCACATAGAGAGAGAGAGAGAGAAAAAAAAGGGGGGACACAGGAAAGAAGGGCAGTTTTACATTTCCTAAACAAGGAGACAGAGCGTCCTCTGGGCTGATACAAACAACAGAGGAAACAGCTTGTGAAAATGGGATGAAATATGAAGACTTTAAGAGGAGGCGAGGGAGCCGATAAAGGGCAGAGAAACAAGCGAGGACAGTGAGAAACAACTTGTTAAAAAAGAAGAGATGGAAGGAAGACTGATAGCGAGAGGCGACCAGAGAAACAGACTGTGAGGGAGACAGGGAAGAAGATCTTGGCTGTGTTTGTTTGGCAACAGCAGGCCGAGGAGCCCCAGGGGCATGCTAATGAGAGAAAGGCCTTTCAGCGGTGGGGGGAGAGCCCTGCTGGAGCAGAGCTGGAGTAGGGTCTTCTCACGGATACCAGACCTCAGAGAGGCAGGGGGATCAGCAGGGGAGGGGGGGAGCCTCAGGGGTCAGGGAAGTGAACTTAGCGGGGATCCCACAACAACAAATGCCGCGCTAATCTTAAAGCTTTTTCACCGTCAGCCCTGTAAAGCGCCAGGAGAACTGACATCCCTGTGAACAGAGCGACTTCGGCCCATATGTAGAAGCGATGGCTGCATGAACTCTTTACATGCGAGGCTACAGCTGATTTCGGGGGTAACTGCGCTTGTGATTTGCATTAAAGGAGCTCAAGTGAAGCTTCAAAAGTAATGTACGTGATACACGAGACTGAACGTATCCCAGCTTAACCACACTGAGTACACTGAATTCAAAACAAACCAGTGATCCATCTGTGGCTCTTTAAAAAAGTGTACGAACAACAAAATGTGAAACACGTGAAGGGAAATTCAAAACATGTGACCAGGCCTTGTCAAATTGTGTTTTCAGACTTAAGCTTTAAAAAACTGGATTCTCGTATAAACAAACTTTTGACTGGAAATAATGACAACTGCAATTAATATAATAATGTTATTCTGGTCTGGGATCAAGCTCAGAAGAAATGACTTACTTTTTTATTTTAATGTAACTAGAAGTTCCCAATATGTTGCTTCTGTGTGCGTTTGAATGCATCATGGATTAGTTGGTTTGACAGTGGAAGCAGAAGTACTCCATGTTAAGCTATGGACAATCCAGTGATTATTACACAGTTAGATTGAGGGGCTCTGCTCTTTGACTGAGACTTCAAGAGGAGATGAATCTGCTGGAGGAGTTATTCCCATTCCCACAAATAAGAACTATGATCAACAAAACCTACACCGCTTTAGCAGAGTGGTGGATTGACTACCACAGCAAACAGCATTGGCATAAAAGGTACTGTGCTGTACAGTACACCTGTATGAACATGACTGGACATTACTTGTCAGCTGATAGCCAAGCAGCTGATGAACGAGCCAGTGAAGCAGTAAGCCTTACTGGCCAAGCATGACTTACCGAATTCTGAGATCCAATGTACAATATTATGTCTACTTTATGTATCTCTTAAGGGCATTTCTTGACTATTTCTCTCATATGGAGATATCACTTAGATTCTGATTGAAGATATACTATCAGAATTATTTGTGTGAAGTGTATTTAGCTGCATTTAGTCTCAAATATATGTATTAAGAAGACCCAAATTCAACATTCATTTAAAAGTTGTGTTTTATGCAAGTACAACAACATTCACCCTTCTTTGAGCTCTATTTTGGTCTCCACCAACCCATGAGGAAAATATCATGGCCTTTAAGCCGTTAGATGTTGAACTTTCTGCACAGGTAGTATTTTGTATGTTTACTGAAGGTTGATTTTGAGCAGAGAAGCTAAAAGAGTGACCTTAAATTCAAATAAGTTCCTAAATTTTGTCTAAAGCTGCAGAGTTGGCTGGAAAAAAACAAAAACAGGCTGAGTGGCTGTGGGAATAATCATGTGAACGCAGGAGGCAAAGCCAGCTTCATGTTAAACTTCAGTGTTAAGACAGCGACACTCCCATACTTGAGGACACAATCTGAATGATGATGAAGCTCATACAAATGAAGGAGGCTTCATTGTGGGTCAACCTTTCACGCTGAGACTCGGGGGCCCTGAATGCTCCTCAGTGTTCAGTCACCCGTGAAGACCTGCACCATGCTTGATTCACACTGAAGAAGGAGTTCTCAGGGATGAAGGTCTGTGCCCAGGCCCAAGCACCACTTACAGACACTAACAACAGCCTGAGAAAACAGGCTCCACCACACCAGAGTAGGGGAGGACAGATGAAGCCAAATGGGTGTGTGGAATGACCCATATGAGGAAAGACTGATCATGTAAACATCCCTGAATATTTCTGCTGCCTTAATGGAAAAAAACTGTAACATTCCCATTCTTGTATTTGACAGTGATTACAACACTGGGGACTGACGATCTTATAAACACTGTTTTGGCCATTTGTTGCGCTCGTGAATCATTCCTACGTACCACAGTGGCACTACTGACCTAGATTTGAATGCAGGACATCTTCATAGATCAATCTGTATGTCTGCTATCATGTTTGCTGTGCCGAGTCCAAATCATTGATTGGTTGTTGCACGACAAACCCATTACACAGATCCATTCACTTGTCTGCTGACCCATTTTTCCTATGAAAGCCTATAGAAAACTATATCATTACAACTTCTATATGGAGTTTGCTGTATGATTAAGAGTCAATACATCAATCTTAATGCCTCAGATTCATCCTATAAGACTAGCTTATGCTTTGGAACAACGATTAGGCTGACCAATCAAACCAACATGAGTTTTTGATTTGCATTCCCATTTCCTGAGAGAAAAACTCTCCCTGCAATGGAAAAAATGAATCTGCTAACTGTCTTAATTCGTTATAGCAAAATATCTGGAGAGCGAGAAGGGAAAACCACAATGGGGCTGACTTATAATGAGCCTTGTGCTTTCTTTTGGCTCCGTCAGGAAGCTATAAAAAGAAGAAGAAAAGTCCCTTTTATCTGACATCACTGTGTACATAGCAGTAAAAAACATCACACGAGGAAACTCCAATACACTCAATGTTTCCGTAAAGTGAACGTTAAATAAGATATCTGTGGTATCATGCAGTACTTAAACGAAGGCTTTACAACCTTTATGCTTGAACTTGAACTAGTGTCTTGGATGTTTCTGTTTTATTGCAGGTTCCTTAAAAGGGCTCTCTGCTCTTCAGCACAGCTCTCCTGTAACTTTGTTGGCATCTACAATGCAACTTGACTCCTGACGGTTAATTCTGACAGACAGTTCATAGCTTTAAGTTTGTAGACAAGGATAGTCTACAGAGGTAAACTCACTTCTTTCTAACTCAGCATCTCCAAAATATGTTTTATTTTTAGACACTATTCAGCCACAATCATCGCTGAGTTAAATGGCATCATTTGAAGCGAATGTTTTAAACAGACTTCACAAAGCGCTCTCTTTCAGACAGTCTAAAGGGCAGCTGTGGCTCGGAAGTAGTATCGGTGGTTCGATCCCCTCCAGTCTTACATGTTGAAGTGTCCTTGGGCAAGATACTGAACCCCAAATTGCACCCGAAGGATGCGTCATTGGTGTGTGAATGAGCTCCTAAAATTGACCTTGCATGGCAGCCAATGGCATCAGTGTGTGAATGGGTGAATGAGATATGTAGTGTAAAAGTGCTTTGAGTGGTCGGAAGACTAGAAAGGCGCTATATAAGTATAGTCTATTTCCTCTTCCTCATTCCTCTTTATGCACATCAGGTTAGTAGTGGTTAAATTTTCACTGTGATGGGTTTGGAAGAGATTGATCAATAAAGTTTTGAGAAGATAAATTGTATCTATCAAGAATAAATCACACTGTCACAATCATTTCAGGTAAAAATGTCTTATTCCAGCTTTATGGGCAACGGTGTATGTTGTAGGATTTCTCAATACTAAACACGAATCAGTGAAGTTTTTGTCTTTAACTCGGAAGAGAATTCGTTGTTGCTGCAACCAATAAATAATTTCATTATCTATTTGTCTTCTGATTATTTTCTCGATCAATCAAGTCAGCGTTCTACAAAATGCCAGACAACTCGCACAATTTCGGAAAGACCAGGCTTTGACCAACAGTCCTAGACACAAAGATGTTGGTGTTCTACCGCATGGGAAAAATCCTCAATAGACCCACGATGTCTAGAGATCAAAGATATGCTGTAATCTCATTCAAAACACTGACCAGACATTTAAATCATATTCATACTTTTACCAGCTGTTAGTGAAGCTGATACTCATCTAAATTCTAGTTGCGGGTCGAGGATTGTTTGCTCACCCTGCTGAGAGTTTCCAGATATTTATTTGTCCTTATGACCCACTATCCTCAAACCTCGAATATAAAATCTTACAACCAACCCCTGCATCAGTTTGTGGTGCAAAATGTCATCCCATTGACCAACACATTGTTCTTCATGCTGAGAAAGAACACATCAATTCTTGCAGCGGAAATCCAAGCGTGTTATTCAATTTCAACCATTTCTAATGGAGGCCTACTCTGTGTGGCGTTTCTTCCATTGTACAAGCCTCAGACTGCTTTTTTCCCTACAGTGTAATTACAAGTGTTTGACCAAACAATACCCATGGAATTTGACTCAGCACTTTTCTAATTACATGTTTGTGCTACTATCATGTTAGGTCTGGAAATGGAGCAACACTCACTCAGTGATGCCTGGCAGCCATTTTTCCCCTCTAAAAATGACTTCACAGGCCTGTCTCTCTGGCACCTCCACAGCCAATGTGGTTGCAAGGCAGAGTGAGACACACAGATGCTTCGTATTATCCGAGCTTACAGTACCTTGGAAACTGCCACCATGGCTTGGCCGGACAGAAAACCAACGCAATATCAAAACTGAAAGCCTAAAGAATTTCATAATTTCAGTCTGGAGTCAAAAGGACAAATCAATGCCAGGAAACAGAAACCTGGAAAAAAAAAAGAGTGAAAGAGAAAGTAAGAGAGGGGAAAGAGAGAGGAGGCGTTTATAGTAAACTGTACCACACAACCCTCCATACAGGCCATGAACTTCTGTCATTTAAGACAAAAGTAAAGGTCTCTGCATAATTGTTTGTTATTTCTTTCGGTGTGCACTAAATATTTTAATGATACTGGTCTGGAGGAGCCCTGGCTGTCTTTGTGGTCTGCCAAGCTTATATTATGGAGCCAATGAACCGGCCAAGAGGTACTGCAAGCAAACACCTCTCCATTATCTTGTTAGAATAATGCTACATAATAACCTCTTGTCTTTACAATATATATTGCAATAATACTTTGCCAAGAAGAGGAGGGTAATGAAAATACCCAACTACCCTTCAATTATTTGTCTGTAAGGAAACTTTGGGGGTTTGAAACACATTCTTCCCATTTCCCAAAATGGGAAAAAAATTCAGAGGTTTCTCTGGAATAGTCGAGTCTTAGGAGCTCATAAACATGCTGGCAAAAAGTTGTATATTTACACGTCCAGCAAGCATCTCCTGAAGGAAATATCTAGTTTTCAAAGTCCCAAATGCTCCACTATGGTCACCAGCTAGTCACTAACTTTCTCCATCTATTGTTTGTGCTGGACGGAAGGCATACAGGGAATTGTTTCCCTGAAAAGAGCTAAACGAAAACCAAAACAATAAGCTGGAAGATGCTATAAAGCAGAACTGCAAACCCCACAAAGTGATCATTTTCTGTGCGTGAGCGACATCTTTCATATGCTACTTGATCTGTTGTTAATTAATATTGATTACAGCAGCTCCTTTGTGTAATCACGCCCGTCCCTAAGGTGGAGATGTCCAACTAATCTCATTTAATTTGTCTGCTCGCTTTATTTATCTACACGCATTACCGGCAAACTGCACCCAGCCTGCGGCCATTTCGACACGCTCAACACAAAGAGCTAAACGAGTTGTCTTTTATGCTACTTGATTGACCGGACAGATGATTCATGAGGACATTAGCAAGGTGATTTGTTTTATCACGTAGCACAGATGTGCACGTCATATGCTGTTTGAATTATGAATATTTTCTTGGCTAATGAAGCAACTCAAGCATGCACCCTATCCCTGAGAATCAGACATCAAACATGAACAACCTGCTAACCTGTAAAATGAATCATGAAGGCTCATGAATTCATTGATGGTATTAGACGTAATGGTTGCTGAAGCTCATCAAATGTAGCACTAAATTCATGAGGATGAAGAAAAATCTGGCATGTCATGTCAGGAGGCCTGGAAACTGTGAAAGCGAGAGATTTCTAATTCAACGTGTCAAGCGTACGTCATTCTTACATTCACGAAGACCTCCACAACTCAAAACATTCTCACACTTCAGCTGCTGGGACGGCAAATTACACAGGGCTGGAGTCTGTCTTTCACTTTCCTACTTGTTGCACAGGGCATGAGCATGTGAACACACACACACACACACACACACACAATAGAGACATAATGAAGCACGGAGACGTGAGACATGAGACGAGACTCTCCAGCTAATCTTGGGGTTGCTTCCCATGAACAGCCCCCACTCTCCCCTGTGTCTATCCCAGCTGCTCCCGTCGGCCCTATTGTCCTCCGCCTCATGCTACCAACCTCTCACCCCTGACCCAAGACTTTACCCTTTTCAAACCCTCCAGCACAGTTCCCCCCACTACTCCAACCCTCATTAGATGGAAAGCAGAAACCACCTCCTCTTAGCTCCAGCCGGTGCTGCTCAACAGACTAACCAGTCAGATCCCACTGCGTCGGGATTCAGCGTCAACGCTATGACAACAGAGCAGATGACACAGGGATCACTTTAATGCCATTGTTCCTCCGGCGCTCTCTTCTCGTGTCTCAAAGCCCTGCATCCTGCGGGTGGATCCTGGAAGGACGGAGTCGGCCGTAACCTGAACCTGACACTTCCACCCCTGCAGAGACGTGTTTGTCCTGAGATTCGCGATGGAAGCAGATGTGGACTAAGTGCTTAACAATAAGGGGGAGAGAAACAGTTCACGGCAAGAGAACGATGAAAGCTAATCTCTCTAGTGGTTGGTATACTCTCCCCCTGGCTGACCTCTGCGATAGTGGGTCAGTCCATTACTTTATTGCTTGCACTGATAAGCAGTTTTCCAACAGCAGGGACGATGTAATGACCAGTTTGTCCGTCATACTGGACACTGTAAAGCATCTACTGTGCAAAGCAGAACCCATTTATGGTACGAGCTGATGTTATATAGTCGCTACATCACTATCTGTGTCTAAACATTTACACTTTCAGGAATGTATTCTGTGCACAGTCCGTCATTCAAGTGATGCGGATGCCTCCGTAGATGGAAATGATGTTGCACGCTGCGCACAGAGCCACCACCAGAGTCGCGTTTCTTAAAAGGGAGGCTCGATGACACGCTGAGGCCACCCTGAGCATACCCCTGCACCCCGAGCAGAGAGATAGAGATGAATTCGTCTCGCTCAAAGTGTGTCAAAGTTAGTCATGCCATATTTATTCTAACGTCACACAGACTTTAAGGAACCTCAGTGTGCAGACTTGCAAGCTACTCTACAAGCTTTCACACACTTTTCATTACATCCTAGATGCTCCGTTCCTGTGACAACCTTACTTTTTTTAATTTTCAGCTGCGGCCACTCTATTGTTACAGTATTGTTTCCCCATAGAGTACAGGTCAAAAGCTAAGATGACTTATGAGGCTGCTCAGTTGGTGTAGCTCTAACATGAACACTGCTAACTGATCTCTCCTCTGGTCTGCGTGTGGTTACGGGGTCAAGCTGTTTTTCAGTCAGAAACATCTGGGATTTCCTCTCCCCTGAAGCTGCCGTTAGCCGGTATTTTACTCCTTTTCTTCGAAGTGAACAAAAATCTTAAAGGGGCTGTTAATTATGCAAATGGCAAAAAAAAAAGCACAAAATCACACCAGGATGAATGATTCAGTTGTGTGGGTTGAATAATGTTTTTTTTTTTTTTCCTAGTTCAAGTCAAATTGAAATCCATCTTCTTAAAGCCCCAAACAGTCTGTCTGAAGTACACAGTCTCCCCAAACACTCTCCCTCAGCTATTGGGTTTCCTGCAGCTGTCGCTTTATTAAAGCTCAGCTATTGCAGATTTTCATCTGCTTGGCAGAAGTGTCTCTTCCTGCCGATCAAGTCTTTCTCTGGAGGATAATAAGCAGACAATGAAAAACTCTCCTTTGGAAACCTTTTTTTTTTCCTTCTTCTTCTTCTTCAGCAGAAAAGGAAAGTGATTCCTGGCATGGGAGAGAGAGAGAGTGTGTGTGTCCAGCGGTCTCCAACTCATTTCAGTGTGTCACATGCAGCTCCACCTCATAACAACATGGGCAAAGAGGAGTCATGTGCATTTCCAGCAACATCTTACATGAGTAATGCAACAAGTTTGTGTTGTTTTGGAGGCAGCATCATCACAAAGACATCTTTGAATATCTCAAATAGGATTGTACACACAATCTTCAACACAGAGGCAAAAGAAAAAGTCATAAGCGGTTACATGGGTATTCATTTAAATTCCTCCCTAATTCATCCCAAGCGTAGCATTTGGCCGCATCCAAATGGTCTCAGGCTGTCTGGCACGGCTCTTCATATGGTGAACATTTCTCCTTGGTGTGCTTGGGGTACCCCAGATGCTTTTGTCTTACGGTTGTTTAGCAGCTGCGTAAAAGTGCAGAGGACAAAGACCTATCTGTGGAGGGTTGAATACACTCAGTGGGCACACAGCCAACAGCTCAATCCTACAGGCTCCCACAGTTGAAAAGCAGACAAATGTATTCTGCTCTCACTCCTCACAGATGATCTTACAGGGGAATTAGCTGGAGGTCCTATTATTTCTTCTCATTTCACCAAACTGCTTTCACATCGAAACCTGTGGTCACATGGAGCTTTTAAATAATTAAATAAGTCTTTTCTTTTAAACTTAAGAAACAAAACTTGGACTTGCACTTTTATCCCAAAAACAACAAAAGCAAATACATCACGTTGAAAGAACCAAACATCTCAGCTGACACACGTCCTCCCCCTCGTTTCTGATTATAGTGCGGAAAAATACCAACGTGGCATCTTTGACAACTCCAATAGGTGTCTGAAGGGAGTTTTTGAAGGTTTACAACTTGCCAGTTAAATCAAAGATTTTAAAAAGTTGAACAAAAAGGATGTAACCGAGGGAGGACAAGACACCTACAAACACCACCTGGCTATCTGACCACAATAAGCTGAGACACATCGGCACATCAACCGCATGTCCAAACGTAGCCTACTTGTCTTTTAGTCTCATCTTATTAACTGAGTAATATTTCTCTAAAAGGAGTTTCAAAAAGTTGGCAAACATGTAGAGGTCCTTAAAGGATCAGGTCACAGTGTTTTAACTCAGTTCAAATGTGCACCTGACTTGTTTGGAGTCAGACTTTTTGTGTGCACAAAACAAAGTAGTTGCACGAAAGGCAAAAGCATTCATCTGCCAAATGGCCACTCTCGAAGGCAAGGTGGAAATAACGCAAATGGGAAATAACGACTTTCGCAAAGTCTTTAGAGTTAAAGAGTTTTAGAAAATGACCTCAAACTGCAATTGTAAGAGAAGAAGGTGTGAGTTTCAGACGCTGTTCGACCATCCAACAAGCACTTTGGCAGATTTATGGACAGCTTAAGAAGGTGTTAAAACCAAAAACCAGCTCTGTGTTGGTGGGGGCATATTGCTTCCTGTACCAGTCAGACATGAAATATGATCCAGGAAGTCCAGCTTGAGTAACAGATTAGTGAGTTTTAAGGCTCGGATGCTAAAGCCAAGTCAAACTAGGTTCAACTTTTTTCAGCGAACGCCTCTACTTAAGCACACCAGCTAATTCGCTGGACTGACCTCATTCATATTAACGAGGAGGCTGAACTTCTTCTACGCTATAGCTTTAATCCTCTGGCCCAGATCATGGCCAACATAGAGTAGAGGCATTAGCCAGCACAGGTCTCTCTGCCACAGCTGATCGATGACCGCATTTTGATCTATCTGTTTGCTTGCTTACACAAAAATGCAGAGAAAATAGGCCATTCAGGGGGGGGGAAACATTGACTATTAAATCAATGACTCCTGCTCATGTGATGGAGTGAATCGAGGTATGTGTAGTGTTTTTGGTTCCCGGAGCAAATGTAGTCATACGGAGTTGCTGTAATATGGTTTACTGTAGATAGCAGCTGGACTGAATGCCTGCTGAATGAGTGAGTGCATGTTCATGAGCCGCAGGGGCTTTTTTTGCTTTCACCATCCTTTTATTTCCCGGAGGCCTTCTGGAACAATCATCTCACTGTGAACGAAAACACTGATACAGATTGCTGCTCCGCTGGCAGATATCACCTCTGCACTCTATGTACATGCATTGATGCCAACATATTGTAAAACTAGATCTTATTATGCATGTATTTGGCAGTTTAACCTTGAAAATCGTGTTTTTTTTTAATGAAGTCTTGCAGATAAGATAAAGGCCAGATTGTATCTTTGGCATATTTTAGGGTTCAGCTGCCTCTGCATATCTGAAAGCCTGTGGTCTTCTGCATATAGGGTATTTTCAGATATTTAAATTTCATCCTATTCTAGTGCGACTGTGACATCTCTCTCAACAAGGGTGAACTTGCACAGACACACACACTCACACAGAGTCACCCACGCACCCTCTTGCATCTCTTCTGTTCGGCTGTGAATAGGCTTTTAGTAAAAGTGACGGCCGAGGCACATGCTTGAGCAAGCTTCCCCACTCAGGAACTTCTTTTCCTATCATTTCATGTCACAATACTCAATGGCTCTCTTTGTTGTCGGAGGAGTTATTAAGCTCAACAAATTAACATGACTGCTCTGGCAGACCTGCAAGCGCTGGAGAGAAGCAGCGGTGGAGATGAGGGAGGAAAGGAAACCCAGAGAGAGATACGAGGGAGATTTCAGAGGAAACAAAGTGGAGCAGGAAGGGAAGCAGGAGATGAATGGAGTCTTGATTGAACTAAGTAAAAAAGGGGTCTCTTTTTTTTTTTTAGTGCTGCACAGTTGCAAAAAAATACTGTAGGGGCCTCGTGTGCTGTGTAATTACTGAAGATGCTCTGTTATATCTTATGCCAAATGGAAGGAAGCCCAGAAATCATGTAACTATGACAGGGACTTTCTCATTATGAAGGATATTTGGTGTAATTAATTATTGCAAACCGAAGACGAAAAGCAATTTAGAAATGATAGAAAATGTGGGATTAGTCATTTAAAGGTTAGCGCATGCTTTATTTAGACGAACCACATTTCAGACTCAGAGAAACATATTTTTGGAGTTAACGAGAATGCTTTGATCCAAACAAACAAACCCAAAACAGCAAAGTTCAGTTTTGCTCTCAGCCCCCTTTGACCGTCTCTGCAGTGACTCATTCTTGCTCGTCTTGTGTTTTTCCTCTTGGAAACAGAAGCATGTGCCTGACCTAGAGCTTGCCTCTGAGGACACTATTGTCATGAGTCAACTAAAAAAGCAGGAGGGGAATTATCAGACTTTCTGTTATTGCTCTGCCATAAGTTGACAACTTGTTGATTCCAAAAGTGCAAAAAAGAAAAAAACACCTCCGCTGGCACAGCATATGCTGTCATGGGTCTTTCCTTTCCTCAGAATCAGGATGCGAGGTCACAGCGCACACACACACACACATACAGTCCGCCGCATGTATCTGTGACAGTGATCGCTGCTGATGCTTGAGCTAAATAATCAGATACTTTCCAGACATCCTAGTTCAGACGGAGGAGGAGGAATGCATGCTCAACACTTTAAGAGCACGAGGCGGCCGACACCTCGGAGACACTTCACAGACACATGTGTAAAAATGATTATGAAGGATACCGTCCAACTCCAAAACTGTGTTTGTGTATCACTGAAGAACAAAAATCAATCAAGTTTTTATCAGGACGTCTTCGCTATAATCAAGAGATAAGACATTTGACAGCAGGTTTAGGTAAACTTTTAGTAGTTCAACAACTGTCAGCCGAGATTAACGTCTTTTGTTTTTTTGTTTTTTTGAGTTACTCAAAAACAGTGACATAACATTTGGATTTGGTTTGCATCCAGCCTCTGTGGCCTTTTCCACAAGCCCACCATGCTGGATACAAAACACTCCGACTAGAAGGATTGTGAGTTTCCATAAGGAAAAAAATCTTTCCCTTTTTTTTTTTTTTTTTTTTTTTTTGGGCTCCAAGAAGAACAGACACAGACGAGTCGGTAGTTTGCTGTATTTGATTAGTGGAATCTCCTGTCATGAGATAAATTTAGATGTTAAAAAAACAAATTCAACCATATCCATGAAAGACATGAATTGAATGGGTGGTTAATTTTCCACACTATATGAGAGCTTTGGAACTGTTTTTGTGTCTTAAACTTTGCTCATGTTTGACAGATTTCTTATCTTTGCGGCTACAATTCACAGCAAGAAAAAAAAAGTATGATGCTTTCTATGCTGTTCAGTGTCATGCGTCTCTTGCTAAAAAAAATAAGCAAGAAAGATCATTTGTATCTTCAGGCCAATGCTTTCTCTTCAGATAATGAACCACATTGTTCTCCAGGGTGTTTAGTTATCAGGGAGGCTCTTGGCAACCAGATACTTTTGGGTTGATAATTGTCACAGGACTAAACACCAAGAACCTAACTAGATATTTGTCGAAAAAAAACGACTTGCTGTCTTCCCCAGATTTGAGCTCAGTGGACTGGCGCCAAGTTATCCTCCCACATCCTTCACACACAGGCCAACGCACTGTTAAACCGTTCACCGCAAAGACAGGAGGAGAATCTCTCTGAAAAACATGTGGCCCCTCTGCGAGGTGAAGGTCACTGTAAAAATCAAATCAGACATCAGTTATATAACCAATGAATGACATCTTCACATGGCAGCTCCACACACACACAATCGGCTCTGAGACATCCTGTTTATTTTGGGCTCGGACGGCTCCGTGAACACAGCAAATCCTTTTTTTTTTGTTTTTGTTTTTAAAGCCTTTCCACATGAAACACAGCAAATCACAGCACAGCAGTATCATATCCGTTTTGTGTGACACAACAAAAGGCGACTTTTTACAGCAACTAACAAGTCTCTAAATTAATCTCCTCATGCACACACAACAACAGGCTCTACTATGTCTCCTGAAAGGCCCGTGGTAGAATCTTTGAATATAAAATGGGTGCTTTAGCCAGTGGACAATGCACAAAGGTCGATTGCCATGCAGAGTAATATCCTCTATGAGACAGTGAAAGAGGGTCTGTGGGGAATTAGTTCACAGGGTATCCGCTCTGAAACTTGCGATTCAGTGAACTTCTCTCTCTACATTAAGAGCCACTGAAGTCGCACAAAGGAGCAGCTCCAAATTAGGAGGACAAAGACGCCTCTGTGAGGAGCTTCAGAGCGAATTAATGAGCATTGATACACATTCGCACACAGTGTTCTTCCCTGGCCTCAGCTGCACCACGGCAAACAACACGAGCCAATAAATGCTGCCCAGAGACCATCGCAAAAAAACTCAAGCAACCCACTCAGAATGGTAGAATTGAAACTACTGCATCCCATTCTGTGTGTGTGTTACTGTCAATGATTATATATATATCCTGTGCAGGGTGAGAACAGTTGGGAATGTTTTCTATCTACTATCCCATCTGCTTTACAACTTATCGCTCTTTAAGCCTTAAAAGTTGGCAAAAAGTTACTGAACATCCACGAGCATGAGTGCCTCACTCTTCCCATGCATCTCCCTGAGGTTAGGAGCACAGATGGCCGACACTTGGGATTGATTTAAAGATGGGAAAGTCTCAGCTCAGCCCCTGAGATAGCAATTACAAGCTCTGGAATAACACACAAACAGAATGAAGGCTTCAGCTGTGGAGCATCTGACTAATACAATATGTTGCCTGTTAAGTTTTGTTTTTTTTCCCCCAGTAACTTTCTGTCATTCTTTACCAGAAAAAAAATACTGTGCAAGTTTGGATAGGAAATACCAGCACCAACCCTTCACCAGTACAATTAAAGACTGATAATGAAAGATGAGTTAAAAACAGAAAAAGTTTTGATCTAGTTGAAAGCAGGAGTTTTAAAAAGAGAGACAGCGAGTTGATCTGGACTTAACACCTCACACAGAGAGTTGACTGCAGGAATCCTGATAGACTTAATCTCTCTAATCGCTTTCCACAAGTTGCTGCTCTTAATACCGACTCTCGTGAAACCGGGTCAGGTAAACAGCCTCAGCTTCTGCAGCACTAGTAGTGGTGCAAGTTGAAATGCAGTTTTAAAAAACAAATCGGCGCGCCCCGAAAGTTGGAGCGACAATAACAATAAAAAAAGTATGAAATCATGCTGTCATGACGATATTTATATCCGTCCTGCAGCCACACTGGAGCATGCATTGCAAAAAATAAAAAATAAAAGAGATGAACTTACCCATTTTTGTGTGTTTTTTTGTTTCCAAAGCGTCCGAAGTGAAGCGATCAGCTGAAAGTTGAGCCCCGGCTACACTGATGTTGCGTCCTGGGATGCGCACTGGCCGCCTGGCTGCTCAAACACTCAACGCTGCGTCCCCTTTGGAGACAGCCTGCGTGACGTCACAACAGAGGGGATTACTCCCTCCTCCCTCCTCCCTCCTCCCTCCTCCTCAAACTTCCTCACCCCTTCATTAGTCACTCAGCTCATCATGAGCCACTTCTTCTATCTTGAAGAATTCCTGTAATCGTGCGCGCAAAGTCCCTTCAGCAAACACGAGGCATACAGAGTGATTTGCAAAATTATCAGAAAGTTGATCAAATGAACTGATTCCAATCAAAGGTGCAACTCAAGCAGCTTTTCCTCGCTGCTATTGTTCGCCACAAAGTCAATGCAGGGGACAAAGTCAGCAGGCAGGTTTTTTTAGTTTTTTTTTATCACAGGGCAGAGGTCACCATTCAAGTCCAACAAGGCATTTGTTTATCAAAAAATAGATAACTGACCAGTGAGCTCCTCAACTCCTTAAATACTCATCAATCAAGATTCCACAGAGCCAGAACATGTCATATTGTTCTTGTTTTAAAGGTCCAGTCTGTAAGATTTGGGGGTATTCCTTTGCAGGAATTAAATACAATACTCATTAGTATGTTTCATGTGTATGATAATCTGAATATATGAATCATTGTTTTTTTTGTTGTCTTAAAATTAGCCTGCAGCGAGAGCGGGTCCTCTTACATGGAGTCTGCCATTTTTCTACAGTAGCTCAGAACAGACAAACTACAACTGATTTAGATATTGCCTTTTGCTTTTTGATGTGAATTTTGCAGCCAGAGTTTTTTCCCACAAGTTTGGAAGGAGATGGTGAGACATGGTATTCATTTAGTTGCAATCTGCAACTTCACCGCTAGGTGTCACTAAATCCTACACACTGGACCTTTAAATAAGAATCTAGTGTAACATCAGTATATACAAACATAAACTCAGATGTCTATTTTGAATTCCTGGAGATACAGTTGCATTTATTTTGCTGTGCAACAGTTTTATATCATGTTTTTATTAGGCAGATGGTTAGAAGAGTTTTTAAGAATTCTGGATATACCTTCAGGACAGCGGTAATTGTTAAATGACCTTCTGGGTTTTTCAAAGATCAATGAGGATTTTATTTTTCAAGTCACAGATGCCTTTGCTTTGTGACTGCAATATAAATGAGAACCAAAAAAAAGGTCATAATAATTCCCTTGTCCTTTGAATGCTTGAAATGAGTCAAAAAGGACTTTTAGGGGACCCAAAGCAATCTAAACACTTGTAAATGTACATCGAACCCCTTTTTTTGGATACCTACGTATGCATGGGTGCATAAGTTGTCTGGTTTTAAAAGATATCTCTCTCGTTTGACATTACTTCTGTGAACTGCGGAATAAATCGCAGTCTTTCACAGAGATGAGGCCTTCACAGAAACAATGCCAATCACCATCAATCCAGTGTGCTGGTATCCGGTATCCAAGGAGCTCTGAGCACCCCCTAATCCAATCCAGCCTATTCACTGGTGGCCAAGTGGCAAGTCTCAATGGGTTGTTTCATGGCCAAACAGGGCATCTGCCCAACATGGCAAACACAAAAGCCTCGGAAAGGCAAATATTGAACTGGTCAACTTCAACATTACAAAGAAAATATCATCCTCTTTTCCTAAATCTATATTTTATTGTGTACATTGATTTATTCTTTTTTTTGTTTTGTTTGAGATACCGTGTGTGTCAGCACGTCAGCTTTTCTTTTTCACATTTGTGTTTCTTCGCTCTGTAAATCTGCTTGTGTGCATGCCAACAACAACAATACAGATCTGCAATTCCTGCAAATACATTTCCCTAAACATAATATGACCTAAATCTGAGTGAGCCGTCAACTGTGATAAAGAAGTATATTCTAATCTGTATTTATCAAAGCGTGTTTTATCATTCAGTTTCAGTACTGTAACCATCCTTAGGTGTCGTAAATCACATACAGCAAGCATGCATACTCAGGTTTGCCTTCTGACTTTCTCTCTCTCCGTGTACATGAGCTGCACGTCAGTGTGAATAGAGGATCTGCATGGGAACATTCCAGCACTGTGCTGGCTGTTACAGCAGGCACGGCAGCTGGCAGACAGCAGGCATGCAACTGTTATTAGGGTGGACTATGGCAAAACAAAACACATCAGACAAAGCCTTTTTATCTGACATTAGACAGCACATATGGCCGTGTCACTTATAGAGGAATACACCCGGGACATGGTAATTTGCTTAATTGGTGGATGATGTATTCTGCAGAGAGCCTTAAATGTTTATTAGTTTGTTCATTAGTTTTTAAAATAACCTTTTTTTTAATTATTAAGGCTGTGGTTGTAAGTTAAAAAGCTTTATCACCCAAATCCCTTTATTATTGCCATCTAGTATATTAGTAATTAAATAAAACACTGTAAATGTCCATTTTAATTTTATCCTAGATATATTTTGTGAGTAAAAATGGGCATTTAGCAGATTTTGCTGTCCAGCACTGATTCAGACCCTGGACAAAGCTGTTTGGGGCTGTCAGCCTACTGATTTAATGAGCGTTTCATTGGTGCAAATGAATATCTTCAAGTCCCATCATGGGCAAAGTGTCGGATCTGTCTGTTTTTATTTCCTACTGCAGAGGTAAAAAATTAACTTATAGCTGAAGATTAAGCATTTCTCGAAGCAATTTCTTCTCTAATTCTAGTTCTAGTTATGTTTCTTATTAACAATAAGCACAGTGAAACAGGGATGATGGCAGGCAGTAGAGGCAAATTGAGGTAATCCTGCAGCGCCTAATTGCAAATAAAGAAAAGCTGTTGAAGCCGTACCAAACACAACAGCCACCATGGTTACAAACCACTGAGAAAATGGCAGACACTGTGAATGGGCTCAAAATGAGGGGCAGCTCGAAGCGAAGTTGGCATCAGATCGAATGCTACATGACGTGGTTGGACAACTCTGTCCTGCAAAGTGTACCTCAATGGAACAGCTCATAATGTGGCATAGCAGAACTCGAATGACACTACTGAAGGATTATGCTTATATTAGTGATGAAATAAGTTTAGGAATAATACAAAAATAAGTATTTTTTGCCGAAGATGTGGAATCCAGTATTGCGTGTGCGCTACAGATAATTTAATTGATTGCTTCAGTTTTTCCAAATACCTTCTTTTAGGGTAAACAGATGTTGAGAAATGTTGCAGCAAACATCCAGCCACTGCACACGTTTGGTGAATGCAGACAACCTCCCTCAGCTCAAATGTTTTGTGGCTTTATCTGTGGGCGCTCATTACACATATGGACACATGGGACCGTTTTCCCAGAAAAGCCACAATTCAGCAAACACAGATATAGTTTTCTTGTATATGCAGTATATCTTTCTTGTGTGTGTGCGTGTTTATTCTTTGTCTCAGAGACGTTGTGTCATTTTATTGCTTGTCTTTATGACATGTCTCCAACGTTGCTTTTTAAGATAAGTTGAAGGATTAAGTTGCCAAATCATAAAACCTTAAAAACCTTGAACAAATGAATAAAATTGTTTATGTGAATATACGCAAATTGGGAAAATTAGGGAGAATGTGAATAACTACAATTGTATTTATGTGCAAAATCAAATCCCTTTGAAAACAGAGAATATTTCTGACCTTGTAGTGAAGTGAACAACAAGTGAGGTTTACTGTGGAATTAACATCTGGTTTAGTATTTGAGAAGAAGTGGAAAATAATGGTTCATTGCCATCTCAGGGAAAAATATTGTTTACCACAAAAGGCCATCAAAAGAGCGTCGCCTATTCAACTTGCCTATAAAACTAAATCCTGTATACAAGTTGAAAACATATGCCACTCAGGGACAAAATGTTTTTCATCCAGTGTTGTTCTGCACTGGCTTGACAGGTATTTCTTGCTCTGTCCATTTTTATTGGATCACACGATTGACCTCTGATTTATCGAGATCTCAAATGGGTTTGACCAAAAAACTGTCGTTCCTTTGGAAGGGTGTCACCCTTTGCTGGAGGTTCTGCAAACTCAATGCATCACAAGCGCTTATGAGTCATAACAAACTGTGGTGAAGTCGTGGTGACTGAGTCCAGCAGGTCAAGGGGAGTGATGAACATGTAAGCAGAGCTGAGCTCATGTAATTTATCGCCCCAGAGGCCCCAGGCATAAGGCAGTCAAAAAAAAACAGCCCCACACACAGCTGGAGGCTGGGCAGGAAGTTACATCCAGGCTAGTTATCTTCTCAAGCTGATGTGAAGACCCTATTAGTTCCCTGTTGGTTGAATATGAATTGAGAAGGGTCCGGTGCGGTGTTACATGTGCTGCCCGTGATTTCTGGTGGTGGTGTTAAGAGTGAAAAGAGTTGGGAGTGGCCAGATTTGGACTACTCAAACAGACTTGATTCTGGGAATGGAAAAACAAAGAGCAACTATGCACGCCCTCGTGACTCTGCCTCCGGAGATAATTGGGTCACTGCCGCTCTGTTACTCTCTATATATATAGTAGTTCATCATGAAGAAAGCTGTGTGTGGAATGCCCAGATTTGATTCCTGCACATGTGGAAACTGGAGGAAACTGACGCTCACACTCTCTAAGGCAAATATTACCCCAATACTGATGTAAAGTCCTGCTGAATTCCTCCACCACTCCCATCACTTGTTGGCTGTCTGGCAGCAGAGGTCATGGGCAGCAACCACATTACAGAAAATAATTCACCTGAGCAAATCAAAGTGTGTTTCAGGCTTTATGATTCATGTTGTTTGAACCCGTTTCCCTGATAAATGTGAGAACATTTAGTTGGAAAAGAACCCTTTAAATTTATTGTTACTGTAACTTAACTGATGACAGCTTAGACAAGAGAACACTAGTCAATGCTATGCTGCCATCTAGTGGATTATTTCAGGGTGGCACTGAGGTGCAACACACAAAAACACACAGCAAAATATGTGCAGATTTCAATTCAGATTCTTGAGTCTGCTCACAAAAGTTTCCCCTGTCGATAGAGCTGAAGAGGTAAAAAATAAATCCAACTGTGACTGAGTAAACAGTGTGAAGAAAGAGAAGAATATGCAGCAGTTAATCATGCATGTGTGAGATGACACTTTGAAATGATGTTTGAATCCCATTTTTCAGCTTCTGGATCTTGCTATCGTGCATGCTGACTCACTTTCACACACTTACCGGGACACTTGTACCACTTTGACACGATGCTGTGAAAAAAAGACCTTTGAGAAAAATGTACAGAGGAGTTTTTGTCATAGTTTCATATTCGACAAAATGAGGCCCCATCAGACAGTAAGTTATTCTTGAACCCATCCAGGAACATCAACAGTTTATTTTCCAAAACAGTCTCCAGGATTTCGAGGAAGGAATTCGGCCCGATGATGGAAAGTTTACAAACACCCACACACACACACACTAGACCAGAGAGAGTTCATGGACCTGATATGTGATGACATCAGTGAATTGTTTAACATTTTAAAGCTGTTTTCATCCAAGATGGTTTGACTAAGAAGATTTACAGCATTACAGAAAATCTCTGCTCTTATGTAACCGACAGGCGAGGTGTGGAGGAGAAACTTGTTTGTCTTTTTTTACTTCCTTCAGTCAAGACTTTTCTTTTCATTTTGTCTTTCACTTTGCTTTTATGAGATTGTTTGAAGACTTTTAAGAAGACAACACAAGTTGCCCAACGCAGCGTCCCAATTTTTTTGCCTGTAATGTTACTTTTCTTGTAGACATGACATAGTAGGTAAACACAGGTGTTACCAATGATACTCATTAAGGGAGCTTTCCATTCGGGTCAAACAGAGTCAGGGTGCAGCTGTGGGCTACGTTGGCTAATTAGTATCATTGGTAACACCTGCGCTGACCCTACTAACTTATGTCAAAGTGGCTGCAGTGGAAAAAAAGTGTATTAATAATGAATTTACAGTACAGTTATCAGGCACTATATGTTCATACTGTGGCAGGGGCGCCGTATAGGGGGGAAAAGTTAGGGCCCATGACTGACAGGGGCCCCTAAAAATAGATAAACACCAATATAAAATGATTAAACCATCATCATTGAGTATATATATTTCAAATATAATAATTGAAATTGATTATCTCTTTGTTTTTACTGGTTTTGGGCAGTAAAAGTTAAATAAAAATGGCCTTTAGCACATTTTTTAGGTGGCTTACTGCATACTGTATGCAGACTTACATGCATGTACAAATCACCAGCAGTAAATATTGTGCTAGTACTAGTACTGAACTATAAGATGTAAAACAGTTGCAAGCCTTTGATTGGAGTTATGTAAAGCTTTTGATGGGATAGATCCTAGAGCTGCACAGAGTGGGCCCAATTTGATTTTTTCTGTCATGGGGGCCCAAAATTCCTGGCGGCGCCCCTGTACTGTGGTCCTACTTTTTAGTTTTAGTTCAGTTTTTATTCTGTTTTGTCAATGACCTCTTTGTGTGTCCTCATGTTGTTTGTTTTGTGAGTCGTGCGACTTGGCTGCCGTAACGTTTCAGTTCCCCTCTGGGAGTAATTAAGTACTCTATCTGTCTCTCTGTGGCTGTGTTCTCTGATTTGATTACGTGTTTTATCCACTGCCGCTGTGCTTTGTATATCAAGGCCGCCGTATTATGTGGGTGACATTTGTTATCTCTCACTTACAGTGAATTCATTTCCATGACAATGCAAGCACGCCGGAGGAGAAGTGTTAATAAGAGTGAAACCTGTGGAAGGATGTAAAGCAGAGCGACGAAATGTGTTATTCTCAAATGAATCAGAAAGCTAATGTTTCTTCAGTCATCTTTGTTCAGCCCAGACATTCACAGGACGGTCTCACTCAACAGTCAGCTTGGATCAGCCTTGATAGAAGGAGACGGCTGCATGCACAAATGGCTCATACAGCCTTTTACGACGTTTGTCAGCAGACATTTTCAATTAACAACTGGCATTAATGCAACTTTTTTTCTTCCGATCACAAATGTTGAAAGTCAAATTTCTCCAGAGGACTCCTGTTATGTTACTTGACAGATTAAGAAAGTGGTGCGCTCGAGTTTACCTGAGGGAAATTATCAACTCATTGGATGACAGGCGACTTATGTTGTCTGAATGGTATCACCTCCAAGCAGCTGCTCTCCTGTTGACTCTCCTGAGTCTGAAATGAAAGCATGTAGTCGTGTGTGTGTGTGTGTGTGTGTGTGTGTGTGTGTTGACGTGCGCCGCGTTTTTTTGCGTTCGCGTGTGCTGCGGCTCGTGTGTTTCCTTCCTGTATATGTTTGATTTCTTCCCATTTGTTTCCGAATATTAAGCAACAAAGAAATATTTGACCGTTACAGTAAATGCACCTGAGTTCACGCATTTATACTGAGTAATCAGTCTGAGTAATGCATTACTCTCGCGTAGGATTATGTAACGTATTATCAATAATGTTTTCTTTCATATTAAAAAACTGTTAAACCGCTGGAAATTGGTCACCCTTCCCGTCAACTTCCCCCCCCCCCCCCCCCCCCCCCCCCCCCCCCCCCCCCCCTCCCCCTTATCTACCGCCCTCCCCCTAAACCTCCACGCACCCCCCACCTCCACTAATCCAAACTGATCGCCTTGTTATACACTGGCCATTTTTTTATTCCTACTTTATTATTCTCATTTTTCAGTGATTTTGCTTAGATTTTAATACTATTTTTATTAATATCCTAAATGATATTTTGAGGGGTATAAAACACATTTTTGTCTGAGATTTTAATGCAGTTTTGGGGATATTTTGTGAACATTTTGCATATGTGTTACTGAGACTGCTGTCAAATGTTAGGGAAATATTCAAAAAACATTCAATATCTGAAATATATATTAAAATAAATATTAGTTAAATATCAGGAAAAAAATCAGGAAAACATTCAATGAAAATGAGTAAAATATCCCAAAAACAATGTAACGAATGACAGCATGCTGACACACTAAACTAACTTTGAAAACTGCTGTACCTACTGTGCAGCCTCATAGATTTGCTGTAACCTTTCAAATAAACATTGTTATTTAGTAGTATTATTAGTTAGGAAGTTAGTTTGTTGCAGAAATGTTCATGAGAAACAAATAAAAGCCGAATACTTTCAAGAAATGAGTGAAGGCGGTGATAGTTTTGACACGATTCAGATGCTTAAAATAGCATCTGATGCCATCTGCTGCTGAACTGATTTGATTCTTTTTAAATGAATTCATTCCCTCAGGTGTAATTCCTTTTACATCTTTTATCATCACTGCAGATTCTTCTCTGCTTCACCTCTGCGAGTGCATCTTTGAGGTTTCGCTCCTCATTCAAATGATGTGCTCCTGTATATGGATGTAGACCTGTCAACAAATCAATATATTGACCAGCTCTGTGTATGGATAACTGTCTATAGTTGTTCTGTAAACATTTGTTATCTTTGAAATTACTACTCCCAAAGGCAATTATGTCAAAGTGAATAGTAGCATCGCTCAAGTTTCATATTGAAGTGATGCATCATAGCGTCCATTTGCAGGCTAATTACTCTCCACCAGCCTTGAACATTATTTCCCTGCCGTGTCTTTCCCAAACACAATGTCAATACTAATTAGAGATAAATGCATCGTCTCATATCTTATTCATTCACAGGTTTGGTGACCTCCAAATGGCCATGTTTCAGTGTGGTTACTTTGACAAACAGGACATGATTTCCTCCGAGAAGCCATTAGTACTCTGAATCACACATTAATACGCCGCAGACTGTGGGCTCCTCGCATTGTTTCGAGTAATTACTTATTTGCCCAATGGATTTTATCTACATGCTCTCCCTGGTGCTTTCACAGTTCTTGTTCTTTGCCTGGAAAACAGCAGACTCGGCACAGTGAAACCTGGTGGAGTCCGCCACGTTCATGCCAGTCTGCCACAGACAAAACCTATTAGGTTAGAAAGCTTTTCTTATTCTTTATAATCACATTTGCCTTAATAATATCTATTAGTGTTGCAGTGTACAGCTCCTCTGTACCAAGGGAAATTAGGCTTTTATATTGTGAACATGAAGGTAGATCATCTTTTGCTGACCTGGTAATAGCCAGCATTCATTACCCCCTCCAATTATTTTACCATTCGCTCACTAAAGCTTTTGAATGCTGCACTGATTTGACACATTGGACCATTCTGACCCAAATTTCTGTGCTTTAGATATGGAAATATAAAATATGGACTTATTATTATTATATTATCTCATTCTACTTCTCACTTTCTTCACTTTCCCCACTGTTTTGCACCTGTGTACGCAGGTGCAAATACACCTAATTATAGGTGTGTTTTATGCTCATAGTACCCCACTGTGCAAGGAGAGAGAAATGTGGCTGGAGTCTAGTCGCTGACAGAGGCCGGCAGAGTGTCGTTATATTCTCTGGAGGCTGTGTTTCATTAGAAAACAGACCTATCCGACTGCCAGAGGGGGAACAAGTTCATCAGTAAGCCTCACTCACATTGATCCACAACAGAATGAGAAATGTAAACCTCTGAGGTGTGTGTGCGTGTGTTTTACCACAGCCTTTCAGACAAATCAAGTTCTGTGTTAAGTAAAAAAAACACCTGTGCATCAGTTTAGCTTAATTTCACTACCTTACCCAGGGCAGTTCATGATTGTTGATATATTTTTTTGGCCTTTTTAAGCTTTAATTTGACAGACAGCTTGAAAAGTGACAGGAATGTGTGAACAGGACATGCAGTAAAGGGCCACAGGTCAGATTTGCACCCTGGGCCGCCGTGGCAAGAACTGAGCCTTTGTACATGGGGCAGCTGCTTTACCAACACCCCCACCGGTGCTTCTTATATACTCCATGAATCAGCACGCTGTTGTCTGTTCTCAGATGTTTTTCTGTTTTTTTTTTTAGCCCTTTTAGTACCATGAAAGTCACAGAGGGTAGAGATGTGCCGCTTCACAGGCAAAGCATCTCTCACGACATCATCAGGCTCCCAACAGCTGAGTCTCAGCCCATAACCCTGGAAAACTGAAAAAACACAGTGTAAATATAAGCTTCTCCAGCGTACAACATTAAATATGTATAATATACATATATATATACATACATGTATAATATTTGTTCTTCTCCTTCACTGAAAGGACTGTGCAAATACTGCTTCACCACTGGACACAAGAAGAAAGTCTCTATTGTGCACATGCATAACTCTGCACAGTGAAGTAAGAATAAGACACATTTTTGCTGAATATTTTATGCTTTTTTCAAATTATTTACAACAAATTCAATTCGACGCTTCCTTAAAACCGTCCAGAATGTGATTTTTTTTTTTGATATGCACATTTAAAAAACAAGCGCTGACCTTTCTCTGTCTTCGTCTTCATCTGCTTAAGACTATTGACTGATGCCAAATTAAACTGTGCCTGATTGTTTCTCTCCAGCTTGATGAGAACAGCTGCACCGGATCAATATATCCATTTGTAAAGTAAAGTCTAATTGGAAATTGTTGCCCATTTGCGACTGCTCTCACGGACACAGAGGCAGAACACCACTGGCAGCCAAAGGGTGCTTTTGGCAACAAAAAAAAAAAAAAGCAGATAAGAGTGGTTTGTTATCTGCCTCATAATGAAGAATCAAACAGATTCCTCCGCTTATACGTGGATCCCTCTTCCCCCCCCTCCTCCGATCATATTGGCAGCGTTTAATTGTGTTCACCAGCTGAAACCCTCTCAGCTTTTTGAGGTTTCATTCGTCATCAGAGAAATACAGCTGCTCCAATCCGCTTATCAATGTGTGTGTCGGTGATGTTTCCATGGAAACTGTGTTTACTGGCCCACAGTGTTCTAAAAATGGTTCCAAAGTGATAACGGGTGCCAGACTAGTGGAAGCAGCGCAAAGATGTGATGGACAATGACAATGACTGACATTGTAATAAGTGAAATTTGAATGTATGAACCATTTATGCGCAATTTTAGCATCTAAAAATGATCATATTTAACATTCTGAGAGGCAAAAATGTTTTCATTTTTCACTCTCTCTCCTCCGTTATTGAGAAAAGACGAATTAAAATATCTTCCCCTCTCTCTCTCTCTCTCTTCTCTCTGTATGCCTCTTTTTCTTTGCTTCCTACCGCTCTCCATAAGTCTTGCAGGCTGCTCCTGGAGAGGAGCTGAATATGTTAGCTGATGAGCACAATTTAGATAGGGGCCAAATTAGAAATTGAGGTTGACCTTGTGGCAATCTATGCTCAGTGTGAAGTCCAAATAGTGGAATTAAAAAAGGCTAACTAATGCCATTATTTCTCTTCTCTCTTCTTTTTATAATATGAGCTTTTTCTTGGAACATTACCCCAAAAACTGGACACACTGATATATTTCCTTTTTTTATGCCACTAGAAAATCTTTTGTGAGTCTGATTATGTGTCTGTGCTTGGACAGATGTGACAGCGCCCTCCTCATCTCAATTCTACTGATTATTCTCCATCTGTGCATTCACTTGAAGGTGGAGGACCTGATTGAAATTTTCAAAAGATGAAAGAAAGCACACACACCTAAAAAAAGAAAAACGCTTTTATCCACAATTATCTCGTCATTATCTAAAGTATTGTATCTAATTCTCCGCACGGTACTGTTACAGTAGTTTCTCGGTCAGTGAATGCTATCAGATGTCTTTTGAAGAAGACAATTATTAACTGGCTTAGATGAAGGAGACAGTTACAGCTCTGTTCACACGGCAATCAGCTTGCAGGGAATCATTTTGCATTCATCAGGTTTAAAGAAGGATTTCACTATCACTAGAGGAAGGCTGGGGTTCAATGAAGCTCTCATATCGTTTAAAAGTGATCAATGTGAAGGAATGTTTATTGAACTCCTCTCACACAGCATATGATCTTCTTTAAACGTCCTGTAAATCTGTGATCTGTTTTTTCTTCTAAATATTTAATTTGTTACAAAGCAGACCTGCTGGTCGTTGGACACTGTGAGGCCTCGTGTGATTCATGGGTGTGAATGAATGACAGGAAAAGGCTGTGAGCTCTTATTAAATTATTCAAAGTTCGGACCACTAACAGAGCGTCTAACTGGTCAGAGCTCGAGTTCAGTCAACCTTTGACTTACAGTAATGAAAGTGGAGCTGTTCCAAAGACACTTATAAGCCCTTGAAGCTGGCAGGTACTTCGAAGATCTCTCACCACCGGATGATTTGACGGCTCCACACCGTGTCCACTACACCGACCAGAACATTTTATTTTAAAAAAATGAGATCTGCACAATTTTATTGGAAAATATGTGACAGTCTGATGAAAAAATGTAACTTCTCTTGATAAATCTGAGCTGATTAATGACTTTTGTAATACAGCAACAACCAAACTGACCACAGTAGTTATAAACCATCTATAAGCAACACTCAGTTCAATCTGGCACTTTAGAACGAGATATTTATGTTTCCGAATGTCCGAGCTGTCTTTTTAGTAAGCGACATCTTTGATATTTCTATGATTTTAAATTAACTATGAACTTTAACCAGTCACTGTATCTCATATCTTTTCATGGAGTACACACTCACAGAGGAGGAGATGAAGATTAATTGAAGTGATATGTGGATGATGCAATGAGCTCAACATGAAAATGTCTTCAGTATCTCATACATTTGTTAGTCAGTCAGCGGTCGTATACTTGCATACGGTGTATATCGTTCTAACTCACAAAATGATTTCACATCATTTTTCTTGAATTTTCTCCATCAGGATTTTATTGTGGAAATGTTATTTGTACGTTTTTAACAGTGAATTCAGTCGACCTCTATTGAGTCTTCTAAAAAAGTCTAAGGTGTGAGATATGATGTGAATACTAATAACAATCAAGCGCCTATCCCTATAAAGTAACATAGGAAATAAGAATATGAAACACTAAAGATGAAAACCTGAAAAACACCATGCCATTAACTGAAGAAAGACAATGTCAGATTCATGATGAAAGACAATTTCAGATTTGAAGAGAAAGTAAACACGTGAACGACACAGAGCTGTGAGGATAGTAACTTCCAGACACTGATGAGCGGGAGAAGAGACGTGGCGAGTGTCCACTCAAGAAGACGCTGATGCTTGATGATACGGAAGAGTGTCTCTGTGGGATGCCAGCCATCCTTTAACTTCAGGATAACACACACACACACACACACACAGCAGCAGCAGCTCTGTAATTCTTTACCTGAAGGTGGCATTTAAATTTAAATGCACGACTGTGACAGAAAACAACATGGATAATCCTCCCTGCTCGCTTCTATAGAAACTGGATTCCACTCTGACAGACCGTCAACTCTAACGCGTTCTTCTATCTGACAGGCTGCATGCTAGTCACTTTTATGAAGCCATGTTTGTGCAAGCACATCATGTCTTGTATTCTAACAGGGAGTCTTTAACTGTATACCTGCACACACTCAGCTATGTGACAACAACGATAACTTTCCCTGTTGCTTCTGACAGAGATGTTGCGGCTGACTGCTTTCGACAGGATTCCCTGCCACAGGCAATTTTTGAAGAGTTTAGAAATGGGCACATTAGGCTGGAATATGAACACACATTAATATTCAACTCATGACATCGGCATAAAACAGATTAGTTTCCCCCATAAATATATTTTTTGAAAAGCCAGGGGAAGAGTGTTGACGCTCTGCCAGTGTCTCTCGTGGGTAATTGGTCCCTTAACGTACATTTAAGCTGCGCTGAAAGGGGGGTGTAAAAAAAAATGATGTAAACCATTTCAGCAATTGAAATTGCATTCAATCTTCAATCTATTCTTGCATCATCACTTTGACAGTTGCTCAACTCCAGTGACAACGCTCTGTGAGACAAGCCTGCGAGCTAGAAATAGATGAATTGTGAGCCAGTGTCAACACGCAGCAGACGCTGGCCAGGGAAAAGTGTGTGTATGGATGCTGTTTAGGGTTTCGGGTGACTGCACAGAAACTGCAACTCGGGGGAGACATCCTGACATGCAGATCTGAGGGGAGAACATGATGGATTCACTTGTTCACTTGAAGAGAAAGTGCTTGACAAACTGCACACAGTCCTAAGTGTTCAGCGTGATGTATACATCCTGTAAAAGCGATTTTATCCAGCTGTTTGGATGTGCAGAGACAGAGTGGAGCATGGAGAGAGGGGGTCTAGACTGGGGATCTGTGCTCAGTGATGGGGAAAGGCTCTGTGGCTGTCAGGTTGCTCCCACTGATGAAGGAAAGCTGTGATTGACAGATGAGTCTTAGTGAAGACCAGCACTGCTCTCTTCACTTGGCCCGAGGAACAACATGACCTAAGGAGCAACATCCTCATGGGTATATAGCCTATCCGCTCACCCGTGGTTTCACATAGCTCCTATACTAGAGAGGAGTGTTTAAATACAAATCCACGTGTCTGTGTCACATGTTATTTTTCTCCTATTTTCCCCCACAGACGCCTAAAATAGTTTCGTATATAGAGATTATGATAAGTGTGTTGGGTGTTGTGGCACTAGAGAATTCACAAATCCTTCCTTCTGCTCAAAAAATCCACTCATTAAATCCTTTGCACTCCTCCTCCGGCATGTTGCCTTGTCTCAGCAAAGTAGCTCCCACCACAAGTTACTTCTCTTGTTTCCCCGGCTAGGCCCCCGGATCAGCTCCATGAGTTGAATTATAGAGCGAAAAAGTCATTAAGTGGGATAAAGATACAGGGAATCGATGGAGCAATAGATACTATGCAGCTTTCAATTGTCTCCAGTCCAGTGCACATGAGCATCGGGGTGGTAAAGCCTGCTGGTCGTTTCCAGGTGAGCTCACACCAGCCAGTCCACAACTCCTCAGCTACTGAAGGAGATCAATGACAGCAACATACCATCACTACACTCAGCTTCCTTCAACCTTCAAGCTTCTCTGCAGAGATATAGATGCACATATCACAAAAGGCAAATGACTGATGTGCATGTTATTTTGAGGTGTAATGTCACAACAGAGAGATTACAAAAGAGGATTTGGTCTTAAAGCTATAAATTGAGCTGCAAATCCTTTTAGACAACACAATAAACCAGATGATGTAAAAACCCCTTAATTCCCCACAGAATAACGGGCAGTGGCGACCAATCTTTGTTGTGTGTGTGTGGGCAGCTTTAAAATAGCGCCTTCGCCTGTCTTGAGTCTGTAATTTTAATGGCTGCGTGGAAAGTGCCGGATAAATGAGGCAGACAGACAGTTCTAGTCAAAAGGGATTGTTCTGTTTTATTCTTTTCCTTCTTCGCGGAGCGAGGGACGGAGAGGGGGGCACACTACATCTCTCTCTCCCCCTTAATGACACGCAGATCTGACTTGTTCTCCTTTAATTACGTGACCCACCTGGCCCAAAGTCTTTTCCTTATGGAAACTAATGGCCAATTGAAGCTCTGGTTGGTTGTCATTACACAGACAAGCCAACTGCAGCTGTCTCAGAGACAGGGAGTAAATGACAAAGAGTGCAAAGAGAATTTTGGCCCTTACCAGTAGGAAATGTATTCATTAAAGAAAACTTCTGATTTTATAGATGTTATTTATTTTATTTTTTTGGCCTTGGATCAGGCACAGGGACTTGTGCTCATCCTGACACATGCAGGATAAAGTTTGTTTCTTTCCTTTTGTTGACAAAAAACAAACTGTGGATATTTAGTACATATGCCTGATGGTAAATAATTCATACAGGGCATTCAGTATTTATGGAGGCGAACAGGCTATAAAAACATGTCGTGCACAAGACCCCTAAGCACAAATCCTCAAACCAGAGCAAAGCCATACATTCCCAACCACGATGTGACACTTTTAATTTGGGTTTCAGCATTTTTAAAGAGGAGAGGATGACTCGTCCTCAGGCTGAGGTGATTTGGAAACTGGTCAGTACCCAAAGAGTCTGACTAAGGTGTAATATGTCCCCCGAGCAGTTGAGGCATGTGATGTCCATCTCCAAACACATTGGCCTGATGTGAATCAAATACTTTACATCCTTTTTCTCACTAAGTTTAGCTGCACAGCACATGCCTGTGTGTGTTCATGTGGAGTGAGTCATTCATGAAGCCTCACAGCCCACTCACACCCTCCCAGGTTCCCATGCAAGCCTCTTTATCAATACCAAAGAGCTTATATACATATATATTGAATAATAATGACTGAATCTGTGTGTTGGCCTACTAAAACCTCCATTCCTCCACCCCTTGGGCTTTTGGCCAACCTCGTAGTACATTTCCTGCCGTCTCCGTCTGTGTTTCTCTGTGTCTGTCTGTCAGCTCTCTTCCGTCTCGCTCTGGGAGGCCAACCTTCAGCATTTCCAATGATGTGCCTCGGAAATCTGTTTCCAGGGCAACCGGGGTACCAAATACTCTCCCAGTGGCTTCTCGCTGGTGCGTCCTTTGTTTACACTTTTCATATCTGTGGTGTGGGGATGTAGGGTTGCTCTAAACAGACAAGGAAGGGAACCAAAAAAAAACACAAAAAAAAACAAAAACGGGCACATTGCGTATGCACAAATGCAGCCAATGATGATGGCACAGAAACTCTTGCGCACATTAAATGTGTTTTTTTTTTCTTCTTCTGCTTTGCATCCCTGAATAATTATAGATTTGTGCAGCTTTCAACTCATAATTTCACTACAGGATGTGTTTACTATCAGACCGCTGGAAGCTTGAAACGCTCCTAAAGCCAGTTGATTCTGATGCGCAGCTGCGCGCACTCTTCCAATGCGCAACATTTATTTATTTATTTATTTATTTTTAATGACACCTTTCGTAATGTAACTGAACAACAATGTTTGAGCGTGTTTCTCGTGATTACCTCCCTCGTTTATTTGTCTTATTGAAAACCAACTCACGTTCGCCAATTTTTTAAGCCTTGCGCTTGCGCGTAACGGAACCGGGAGCTATCCAAGTGCTGAAACGAGAGGAGAGAGAGGCGTTCCACTCCCAATCCTCAACAGAGGAACGGGTCCTCCACCTGCGAGAAGATTTCACTTCATGAGTAACAAACACAGACCAAGCGGGGCTGTCTTCACTCAGAGCGAGCTGTGAGATCTGTGCCAACAAGCAGAGAGCGGTTTTTCTTCTTTTCTCTGAGAGGGGGGAGTTTGTTTTAACCATCTCGGCGTCTGTCCGCAGCACTGATGTTTCTCCACACCTCCGCACCGAGAAATCTGTTTTTGGGAGTTTCGTGAAACTAAACTATGATCCGTGGCTGCGTTGAGGAATGTCACCTGTATTTTTGTGTGACACAAGAACACCCAAACACCCACGACCTGGTCAGGAAGAAAGCGGCACCCCTATTTGGATTATGTGTTTGACCAATGTAAACATACGGAAGAAATAATAATAATAATAATATATTTAAAAAAAAAAAAAAAAGTGAAGCACATGGGAAAACCACCAGGAATGAATCGCTCCTTTATTAAGGTTTTGGCAGCTTTATTCACATATTTCATGGAGACAAACAACTTCAGGTAGGCCAATTTATTCATCTATTTCTCTCTCTCTCTCTCTCTCTCTTCACTAAAGTTATGATAACACTAATTTAATTCACTGAAGTAATCGTGGGATTAATTAAAGAAAGAATGTGGATTGGACAGTGACTTTTCCAAGTTGTTAATTGCCTGAGAGCTGCTGTGATTAAGGGTTCAAAGTTACTCTGTATTTCCAACAGTTTGTAATGTTTTCGTCTCCTAAAATCTCCAAATATGCACATTTACGCACGCAATTGTGCCATTTTTTCATTCTCTTATGAGGTCGTTACACTATTCCTTTTATGTTTTCTATGAAACTGCAGCATGTTGTGATATCTGTGTAGAAATGTGACATGATGTGACACATATAAAGCTCTTTTTTCGTTTGAAGGAAGATGCCCACGACGTCGAAATCACACACGATCGTTTCTGATACGTGTGTGTGTGCTCTAACGCATTTTTTCTAGTTCCCATGCGCTTGACTATCACTCTCAGGCAGCTGCTAGGCGACAGATGAGGTTTAACTCCTGATTTTTCAAACACGACTCTTCTGTCTAATAAAGTATCTTTTTTTATTTTGTTTTGTATGTATGTGTGTCTGTTCCAGAGTTGTGCATGCCAAGGAGCACGATTCCAGATCATCCTCCAACATGTCTCCATCAGACTTTCTGGACTCACTCATGGGTCGCACGTCTGGTTATGATGCACGAATAAGACCGAATTTTAAAGGTTTGTTCATCACCTTCTTTTGGGAATCTTCACACACTTCACTTTTACTTTTACCCTCCTCCGAAATCCACACAAACAACACCTTTTCTTTTTTTACCAACATGTGATGCACATGGAGTATTGTTGCCTGTAGAATACACATCCCCATCCCCCTGAAACACTCACATTGTGAATGTAAACACACCAGACTGTGACATTGTTACTTATCTGCAGATCCACTGGCTGTTATCTGATGCCAAGATACTGTGCTGCCAGCTCTTTGATAAGAACAGTCAATCACTTCAATTGCTTGACAGTGACATGGTTGTTCTGGCTTGTATTCAATCATAAACTAACCCCCCTCATTGCAACATTGCACGCTTGTTTTGTGAAACAGTGTCAGATAGAATCTGTATCTCTATTAAATAATAATTTGAAATCCCCCCCAAAAAAGAAAAGGCTTGTAAATGTCACAGTCACAGTTGTAGACAGGGATGCCACCATGACAAGCCAAATGATGGATGGTGCCCTCGTGGCAAGGCTGCAGGCTACTGACTTCCTCTGTTGTTGCTGCTGTGATGCCGGGGACAGACACGGCATCTGTCACTGGGAACCGAGCTCAAGCCCACTTCAGGCTGGTGTCAGGTGGGCTGGGATTTGTTGGGGTGGGGGGGGTTTGAGGATTCCAGTTGTTGATGCAGCCAAACAGTGCAGCAAGGGGGAGGGATTGATCAGCGGGATTCAGAAACACATGGCCCAGATCCTTGCCTCTCCGTCTGGGAGGAATGTTGACAAGATTGCTGAGATGGACTTAAGATGGGAGGAGGACAGGCTGTTTAACACCGGCTGGCATTTTCAGGAGGGACGGGATGAAGTGAAGGCAACTGTTTCTAGATGATGAGCGTGAAGGCAGAGAGGATGAGTTTAATGTTGCCGGTTATATTTGGATTCTCTCAGCATTTTTCTTTTTTTGCAGACAAAGCTCTCTGTCTCGCACACAATCAAGCTTCTTATAGTTAGAAAACAAACACTCTTAGACGGACCCCCTGCGATGCAACCAGATGATTTGGGTGGCAAACCTGTTAGTCATACTTTGAAGTGAGTGTTGAACTGTATTACCGAAGGCTGACCTAGATTCCCTTTTCCTGAGTTTGTTGTGAGAGAGGTACTGCTTTATTTTTCTGCATCTGTTGTTAAATGTAGCTACCTGATGACAAACCCGAAGAAAATATCCATACCAAGATAGGATATTGATGAGGAAAGCACAAGGGAAGGGCACTGGGATAGAGGTTACAACTTCACTTATCAGATAGAGAGAAAAAGAGATTTGCTGTGACTTTAAATGGCAAAAAAAAAAAAAAAAACCTGCCAAGCCTCACAGAGAGATTTCAGTTCTGGCAACTCTGTGGAGTAAAAATGACACTACTCATTAGAGCATGCTGGGTACTTTTTCCCCACAGAACTGAATGAAAAAATGCTCTGAAGTGATACTGTAGGGGCTGCAAATGATGATACATTATCGAATAATCTGTACAATACTCTCCAGATTCATTGATTAATCATTTAGTGAAAGAAAATAGCGGATAATACTAAAAAAATAGTCAAATTTAACATCCCAACAGCTATTTCCAACCAGCTGTCCAAAACACAGAGATATCTAGCTTCATGTCAGAGAAGGTGGAGAAGATATTAACATTTTAAAAGCTGCAAACTGTGATTATTTTGGCATTTTTGACTCAAAAAAATCACATGAACGATTAAAACGGTCGTCATTTGGCTAATCGTAGCAGCTCTACATTACTGCCTGTGTGTGTGCATGCATTTGTCTGTGTGTGCATGCTTGAATGAATCATGCTGGATTTGTAAAGACAGGATGTAGGGAGAGGGAAAAAAAAAAACGTGTTTGTGGTATGTTAACCACAAAAGATCACCATACAAGAGACATTACATAATTCTATAAGATTATAATAAGCTGACACAGTTCAGTGTCGCTGCTGTTTATTCTGTTTGGCTTGGGTATGATTGCATTTTGACATCATTCAGCAAAACGTGGAAAAACATCGTTATAATCTCTGCTAAAGGGTTCTCTCGTGTTTTATGTGATCTTTTGCATCCGGTTTAACAAAGCATGAAATGTGTCATCATCCACTCCTGAAGCTCCTATGAAATATATATATAAAAAACAAGCATGCTTGTTGGTATTAATGCATGATGACAAACTCCTGTGAAGCAACACACTCCAATTTCTGCTCCAATTTCACTCCAAACCCCAGCCGTTCCTCGATGATCCGGTTTAAGGCTTTTTCCTTGTCGTGTCATTGTCATTCCATTTTACAGGTCCCCCCGTAAACGTTACATGCAATATTTTTATCAACAGTTTCGGCTCTGTCACAGAGACAACCATGGTGAGTTTCCCCTCTGGTATTTTTGGCTGATTTCTACAATGTGTCAATGTGCTATCTATCCCTCAACTTGCAGGTCCACCAGTTAATGTTACCTGCAACATATTTATCAACAGCTTTGGTTCTATAGCAGAAACTACAATGGTGAGTTGAGCGTTGACCTCTGCTCAGGAAGTTAAGACTGAATCATCTTGTTTTGTTTTGTTTTCTTTTACCTACCTAATCCAACTTTTTAAAGAGACATTCATCGTGCAAGCTGTGTCCATGTATTCACAAAAAAAGACTTTGTTTTTGCCATCAAAGAGTCTATTGGCGGGTCCTTGAGGTGCATATATTATACATTTCTTCTCTGGCTATCCAGATACGTATTGGTTTCTTGCCCTTGTACACGTGTTTAGTTTAATATTCATACAATAAATCCCAAACACTTCAAATGGGTGAGGAGCTGGGGGGTTTTGTGTGAAGGCATCCGAGTGCCAAAGAGCTAAAAATATAAAAACCTGTGAGGCTGCGTTGAATCTCATCACGATCAAAGGATTCATAATGACTGATAATAACTACTTAGATCATGAATGAAGGATGTTGGAGCTGAAGCACAGGAGATTGCCAGGGAATTACACAGCTTGAGACGGGCGTGCAAATATTTGGAACCGCCAATATGCTGATGAAGTGTCAAACAACATAAGGGTCCCCTCATCGTCATGACATATCAATTACTCTGAGCAACCGAGCTTTGTGGCACTCAGACTACTACTAACTGCACTGTCAGAGTTTTTACTCATCTTATGAATCCATCATCCATTTTATCATTTGTCGTATGTTGTTATTTATATTACAGGAGGTTAAAAATGTTTTGTCAATTGAGTGAATGTGACAATATGGAAGTAGCAAGAAAATCAGCAAATCTATCACTTAAAGAGGCATTTGCATGAAAATGTACTTAAAATATCAAAAGCAAAAGACTCATTATGCTGAGTTACATTACTGTTATATATTATATAGTATTCTATATGATTGTTAATGTGTAAACAGCATTCTAACACTGAAGTTGGTCAAAGTGGAGATCATTTTAACGACTTCATGTACGATTTTTGAAACTGATCATATGTTTTGTGAAGTAACTGTCATATTAATACAGTTAAGTAAAACAATACGACATTGGTCCCTCTGAAATAGTGAAGTAGAAGTAGCATAAATTGGAAAATACTCAGTATAAGTACCTCAAACCACTTAAGACGTAAGATGTGTATTAGAATAATATGAAGACGTAACGGTTTTCTAATAACCTCATCATCAAAATGAGGATTAAATATGATTTTATACGTTTAAAAAATAATAAAAATCAATACCTTGCTCATAACCACAGTCACTGTACTATAAAATATGCAAAGCCTCTTGTGATCTCTGCAGGATTACAGAGTGAACATCTTTCTGCGGCAGAAGTGGAATGACCCTCGGCTGGCGTATAGTAAATACCCAGATTCCTCCCTCGACCTGGATCCGTCCATGTTGGACTCCATATGGAAGCCCGACCTCTTCTTCGCCAACGAGAAAGGTGCCAACTTTCACGATGTCACCACAGACAACAAGCTGCTGCGGATCTTCAAGGACGGGACTGTCCTCTACAGTATCAGGTAGAGTGATGTGAGAAATGACTCAAGAATCAAAGACAGAGGTTTGAAAAGCTGAATTATGAAGAATATGCAACTATTTAGAGAATCAGTTATTGGTTAGGAATAAAGAAGTGTGGAAAATAACAAAGAAATAACGGTTCTAGCTTTTCTGAAGTCCAGTTTTCTTTGTCTTCTATGATAATAAAGTAAAAAATCTTTGGGCTTTGGACTGTTAGTCACACAAAACAATCAGAAATCATGACAATAATTGTTAGTTGCAGCATTGGTTTACACCATCTGGCATTGTGGGTCTGTAACTGAGGTGGGAACCAGTGCTGAGTGAAAAATTATACAGCAGAGAGCCAAATGCTCTGATGCATAGATTACCTCAGGACATGTTCACTTATTGCTTTTCTTACTTTTTCTCTCAAACATCAAAGACTGTCAATCTATAAGATACAATTTTTAAATGGATTTTATCTCGTTATGATCACTGCTTTGAAATAGCATAATTCGCTGAATTCCTGTACATCCCCATGTGCAATGTAGATTTTCAATAAAGGAACGCTGATTGCAAAGAGGGCAAGCTAATCTCGGGGGGGCATTGCGGATATAAAAATGGGAATTCTTCTTCATGTTGGTCTCTCTGCATGTAGATATTTTTAAAAATAAAAGCTTTGCTGAAGACTCAGTCAGTATGATTGGCATTTTAAAAGGCCCATCAGTCTAAAAATGTGAGCAAAACCCAGTACAAGATATTAAAATATGCGTCATTTCATTTCAATACAGCCTTCGATCACACGCACAGCATTCGATTTTCTTTCGCGATCTGAAACAGATCGATTTTAAGCCCATTTAAGGGGGGAGCGGCTCGAGGCTGAGCGGTGCTCAGGTGTGGAGGCAGAGTGGGTCAAGAGGAGAGATGAAAGGTGGCCAGCCGCTCTTTCCATTCTTTGAGAGAAATGACAGAGTGAGAGGACTGCGGACCACAATGAATCACAGAGACAATAAGTTGCAGTAATGAAAGTGTGATAGGAACCTGCTGGAGGGAATCCTACATGATACTGTGTGTTAGAGGCTATCACACAGGAGAAAGAAGCACACAATACAGAGACTGTCAACCCACTAGTTCAAGGTTTTATAAATATATTTCTTCAAATACATTCATTGGTGTAGTCCGCTTGCTGTATCTCACTGTACGACCTTGTCTCGCATCGTAGGTTGACTCTCATTCTGTCCTGCCCGATGGATCTGAAGAACTTTCCAATGGACGTCCAAACTTGTACGATGCAGCTGGAAAGTTGTAAGCACTGGATTTCTTTTTTCTTGTTTTGTTGCTTCACTTTTTTTTTTACCAACTGTTTCCAAAGTTTGACTCATGTATTTTCTTGTCTCCAGTCGGCTACACCATGAATGACTTGATCTTCGAGTGGCTGGAGAATGGTGCAGTGCAGGTGTCAGATGGGCTCACGCTGCCGCAGTTCATCATGAGGGAAGAGAAGGAGCTGGGCTACTGTACAAAACACTACAACACCGGTCAGAGGACACACAGATTTTACAACAGTTAACACTTCTTCCTGGTTTTTAGGGAGCTGAATTGCATGTGTGTGTTCCTGCAGGTAAATTCACATGCATAGAAGTTAAATTCCATCTGGAGCGACAGATGGGATACTACCTGATCCAGATGTACATCCCTTCCCTCCTCATCGTCATCCTCTCGTGGGTGTCTTTTTGGATCAACATGGATGCTGCTCCTGCCAGAGTGGCGCTGGGCATCACCACTGTGCTTACCATGACCACCCAAAGCTCCGGCTCCAGAGCTTCTCTTCCAAAGGTAAACCTTAGTTAGCTGCCTCAGCAGCATCAGTTTTAAAGTGGCAGGTTTGATACATATCAAACACTCCTGCAGGTAGAACATAACACAAAGACAATGATGCATGTATGGAAATACTCGGAAATAAATTTGCAGAAGCAGAAGTTTGGCCGTTTAGATGTTTAAATATTAACTATGCATGGGTTCTTACTCGTGTATTATGTATTACAGGTTCAGGTCAAACTGTTGCAATAATCAGAATCCTGAGGTTTTGCTGAGATAGAGGAAGAAACTGTTAAGAACTGGCACTCCTGTGGTCTGAAGGTTGCTTTTTGAAACATGACACACTTCTGCGGTTCAGCATGGCACGGTGCAAATTATGTTATTTTATTACATCAGAAAAAATGGATAGATAGATCTTTGATATCAACCAGCCCACCCCAAGACTAAACAAATCCTTCTAAAGATTGTTTTAAAAACATTATGTGACAATATCACCAGTAGGACAGGCCACTATATCATACTTGAAAGGTTAACATGTATATTTAGGTAGGTTTTGATGAATGGCTGTTATGCTGCTTGTCATGGTTACAGATGTGGTTAAACATTTGGTTTTTGGTTTTCAGACTCGGTTTGAGGTTCATTAATGGAAGTCTTAAACTAAACTGTGATTAAATAAGATTTTAAAAAATGCTGCAAGTTCAGGTCAGGAGTTAGTCTGTATACCAATTCACTGCGTTGTTTCTAGCAGTGTCACCTTCGTGTAATTGCTGGAAAACAATGTTTAAATATTTACATACACACATTTTGAAAAACTGAATAATCTATGAGATATGCATTGATGATTCATTTAAAAGTCTTTATGGGGAATTAAAGACCCAAATGTATTTTAACTGCATGGCTGGCAGCAATATTTTGCAGTTGTTTGATTCATAACCAGGAAAATATGAAAACAAATTAACAATCTAAACAAAAAGACAATGCAAGAACCAGGATTGAAATGATTGAGAGTGACTCTGTATTACTCCAGCGAATAAGAATCACATTATTATATAAAGACCATTAAATCATAACTGTGAAGCTTTTTTTTTAACTCACAGCGTTTGAGATGTTTGTCACAGCAATGGAAATGTCATCTGCAGTATGTGTACATTACCGACAGCAGTCTTTGGTAGATTATTTCCAATCAGGCTAAATTGCACATGTTGTGAAGGGTACTACAAGCACTGAGAGTCAGATCATGATGATCAATCACTCTTCATACATCGGTCTGCGCGAGCACCAAAAGCTCTCCGCTACGTCTCTTACATAAAAGACACGTATGCTGATAAATATTTAAAGGGAAGCCTTCGATTCAAGGAAACAATAACTCAGTGGGCCTTAAGTGTCTTCAAAAAGCTGAGTTGTTTTCTTCATATGCTAATCAGCTGTCATGAAGATAGGTGGTCACACTGATGAGAAGTAAAGGCTTTCAGCTTCATCCCAAAGGAAACAGAGCTAACGGGACAAGCTAATACTACAGTCCTCTTTTTATTGGTAATTAAAGCAGGATTTATTTCCCAATGTTTTCGGCTGTGCAATTACTGACATTACGGTCAGCTCTTTTTAGAAAACATTAACCTTTAATTACAGTCATTTATAACTCCCAGTTAACTGACATAATGCGCAAGATCAAGGGAGAAAATCAGATCACCATCTGAGACTGAAAATGAAAACAGGGATGTAAGAAATTCAAACTGTATTTGAACTGTTAGTTGACGCTGTCACCTTAGAGGATCTAACAAAAGGAAATCTGTTTTCTCTCCCAGGTCTCTTACGTGAAAGCCATTGATATCTGGATGGCTGTGTGTCTGCTCTTTGTATTTGCTGCATTGCTAGAATATGCTGGGGTTAATTTTGTCTCCAGGCAACAGAAAGAGTTTCTTCGCCTGAGGCGAAGACAAAGGAGGAATCACAAGGTAAGCTTTCAAAGTCTTTACAAGGTTGCTGTCAAACTTTTTAGCCACACTAGTTGTGTCGCTCTAGGTCAGCTCCACCACTTTGGTCTAGACTGTCTCATGGCAACTATTGGATGGATTGCTATTAGCTTTCAGACAGACATTCATGGTACCCAGAGGATGGATCCTAATTACTTTGGTTGAGATCTCAACACCTGCTGGGTAAATTGGCACAGACATCCACGGCATCCTAATAACTCTGGTGATCCCTTGGTCACCACAAGGTTGACCTTCAATTGGAAGGATTGCCATGAAATTTGGTACAAACATTCGTGGTGTTACGCGTAAGCTTTGTCAGAACCCACACTGCAGACACCAGGCAGGTAGAAATCAAGTTAGAAGGTTATTACAAAAAGTGCAACAAACAATGCAGCTTCGGGTGAAGAGTTGATGGCGAGGTGTGATCCAAGGCATGAGGGGAGATGAATGGGGAACAAACACAGAGCAGGTGAGCGTGGCCGGGCTGGAGGACAAAGCAAAAAGTAGACGTGGACGTCCAAAGAGTTTTTCGGAGCTAGCCAGTCGGGTAGTCACCACGAGGGTTAGAACAATGAACTGGCCACGTTTGGATGGATGAACCGGAACTCTAACACATGGAGGATGAATTATTCAGGATGTATTGTCAAGTCAGTTTTATTTATATAGCCCATATTTATTTGTGCATTCTGCACATACAACAGTGATTATTACAGGAAAAATGCCTTCATAGAACTTTTAATGGGAGCCAAAGGAAGAAACCTCTGGTAGTGCAACTGTGAAGGTGGACAGACATGTAACAGATCAGCTCCAAGTTTTAATTTGCCCAAATTTTGCCTGAAAATAAATCTGCAAATCCAAAGAAATTTCCATCAACCTCAGCTCTACTTCTTGTTTAAACCAAATGTTGGCGTGCTAACTCAAGGAGACTTGTTGGGATATTGTAGTAATTAGTATTTGCCTGAATTAAGATTCATCCCCTAAGCAGTGTTTTATCATTAAAGTACATGAGTTTATCTTTGGGATTTTTTTCAATTTAAAAGTGTTTGTAATATCTCACAATTAATGTTCATGTAAGTTCACAGTGCTGCAGGGACACTGGGAACAAAATCATAAAATCTGAGCTGCAGCCCTCAAAAAAAGACCCAAGTCAGTTCATTCTGTCCACATGTGCGTGTCTGTTTTTCAGGATGAAGACATGCGTGAAGGCCGCTTTAATTTTGCTGGCTACAATATGAGTCAGTGCCTGCCAACGAAGGATGGCTCAGCTGTTAAGAACGCTGCCCCGGCTCCGAACCCTCAACCACCAATCCCCAAGGACATAGACACCATGAGGAAGAAGTTTGTGGACAGAGCCAAGAGAATAGACACTATCTCCAGGGCCGCCTTTCCTTTGGCGTTTCTCATCTTCAACGTCTTCTACTGGGTCACCTACAAGATCATCAGGCACGAGGACATCCACAAAAAGTAGAGACTTGACAAATGACAGTTTAATTTTTTCATTTCTCAGATTGAGAAATGCGTGTAAAGCACAGTGAGATGAGGTGGAAGACCGTGCATTGAGAGACACCACGGATGATGATGGCGGTGTTCTTTCAGGGATGATGTGTAATGTTCATGCCTCATACAGTAATGCTCATGTTCTGATAACGTGAACAGCTCTTGAGACACAGATGCTTTTTTTTTTGTCGTGCGTTGTACTGCTGCATAATATTTCCTGACATATCTGGGGAAATGGTTTTTAACTCAAGGCTTAGTAAAATGCTGGAGAAGACGGACCAAAATTATTTTTTGAATCAATCCTGCCTTGACGTCAAACAAGGAACAAAGAAACATTCCATTTGGATTTGTAACCGTAAGGTAGCTTAGTGAGACCCTTTGTGATTGCAAAAAAAGGGTATTTCTTATCAAGGATGTTTAGGACTGTTTTATATTGTACTATGGTCATGGCACTATATCTCTGTTTATACAAACTAAAGCAGCAAATGTATAAAATATACAGGCAGAAAGCAGACACAGATGCATCCTCCGGACTTTAGGCAGCACATGTCGCAGGCATGACCGTCAACAAAGCAGATGGAAATCTGGATTCTGGAATTGGATACTGCATTTTTATGAAAAAACCTGAGGCCTTAGATATCAGAGATTTGGTGAGATGAAGTGCTGTGCTTTGCTCTTTTTCTTCTCCTTTCCCTTTTCAAGCATCTCCTCTTGTTTAGCGTTCGGTCTAGAGCCGAATGCATCTTCCTTGATCTTCTTTCTTTTTTTTTACCTGTGGCCAGACATCCAAAGGTACTTGTCGGTTTGCTTCCTTTATCTCTTGAGTGTATTATACCGAAATCATATTCATAAAACAACTGATGTCACTTAAAATTAATGTAAGTTTATTCAGATTAAAGTCACCAAATTGTTCCTTTTCATTCTAAAATAATTTGTTAAATAAACTGTCATATATTTCACGGGCTTATAGGTTTATAAAAAGTATATCGGCCAATTTTGAGCAAGTGTATAGGTAAGCCTACAAACTGTGAACATGCACTGCATTACTCAACGTTGTCATATGCCCATATCCACATGAATTCATTTATATTCCAGGTAAATACTCCAGGTATCTTAGATATGGTTTTAGAGTCCGAGACTATGTTTTTGTAGAGTTAGTCTGATGAAATATTTATTGTAATAATAGAGGAAAGGTTATGTTTATTAAAAGGACAAAAAAAAAACTTTCTGTATACTTCTTCAACTACGCTGTGGACTGTTTCTCTTCACTTGGCGTGTTTGTTGCTGGGCGGTAGCATATGTTTGGAGCTGGATCCAACAGTGAAGGACAGATCTGCATAACATTTATGGTACAGAGCAGCTAATGGTCCTCACACTTCTGACATACTGTGTTGAAGAACTCCTTTCTTGAATGCTATTCCTGATAAAAAATAATAAAAAAGATTATTTACTGGTCTGTACATCAATAAAATTGATTGTGCACCAACATATACTTTATTTCCACTTCTCCTGTCATGTATAAGGTGGAAGGTGACTTTGTTTTATTTTCTCATGCATTTGTTGAAGAGATTAAACTCAATGTTGCTTTCTTTTTATATAAGAAACGAAGAGTCGGACGCCTTCCAAGACGAGAAAAAAAAATATAAAAAGGACAAAAGAAGGCACAAACACATGAAAATGCTTTTTGCGCTCGATTGCAGATCAGATCAAAGAAAACGACAAACACGGTCTCTTCTCCTCAGGGTGATGACACACGACACGGATAGCTTAGTGGCCTGCGGTGACACAGATATGATCTGACAGTGGGTTTCCATTAATGCATGATAATGGACTTCACACTGCGACCAGCACCAGTTGAATGGAGGGGGGACTGTACTGTACTAGATATTTATACGGGCAAATAAATACACTTCTTAAAAAGTTTCCATCTGTCGTTACTGCACGTGAGCTCACGTGAATCCACAAATAACCCCAATATATCATCCGACAAGAGAGTGTGATGAATATCAGATGAATATCCTAAAATTACATTATCCTACTAATAATTACATTCATAAAACTAATGCCTTGAATGTGTCTTTGTTTTGAATGTGAACACAGAGCCAGAGGCAGGTTTATTGAACAGGCTGCCTGAATAATCTGACTACTTTTTGTTTTTTTAATGCACAACACACAGGGATTATAAACTAATCAATAATACTAATCCTCACATGGAAATGCCATCCATTTCGTCAACACGGCCTTGCACCGCCGTCTATTGTTATTGCTATTTCAATATGCAAGGATGTGAGAGGGCCCTCGCGCAATCAATTCGGTGTGACGGCATATGAAAGGAAAATTATTTGCAGCTTATAATTGTGTTTAAGATGGAAACAACTTTCCATCATTCATTAAGGTTTAGGGAGGCTGCTGCTTTGTGAGGTCTGAGAGGGAGAGAGAGAGAGAGATGAGATGAGGGTTGCCATAGCAACTGCACAGCAATTGAGAGGGCCAGTGTGAGAGAAAAGCAAGAAATTAATGAAGTTAACAACACTGGTGCATGATTTTGACCAAAAGTGTCTCTTATGGCTGAATATTAAACTGCACTAAATTAAACATTCATTTCTTCTGTAATAATTAAAGACTTTCTGTTATCTTTAAACTATAAAAACAGACACTGTGTGTGTACGAGAGGGAGTCCATGTTATGTATGAGATATCTGCATTTATTGTTTTATATCTGGTGTCTATGAATTCACACCGAGAAGGGTTTGCTACAGCATTTAAGCGGCATTTAGCTCAGCTGGTAGAGAAGGCGCCCCATGTGTGAAGGCTCAGTCCTTGATGCCCAGGGTTCGAATCCCGCATGTCATTCCCCCTGTATTCCTGTCACTCTTCAGCAGTCTCTATCAAATAAAGCTTGGAAAGGCCCAAAATCTTTTTTAAAAACCACAACTTTGTCTGCTGAAGAAGGCCATGAGATCTGGTTGAAAGCTTTGAATACAAAATAAGTGGATTTTGTGTTTTCGACTGGGAGAGATCATAAAAAAAATTACACTTTTGGCTTAAATATGGAAACAATTTTGCTAACTCACACGGTTTTTCTCTTTTTCAGAATCGTGTACACTGCTGTACACTTTGTTCAGTTCAACCTCTGCGATCCAGAGGAGAAGAAACCCCCTGACCCCGATCAATAACACTGGACTGCAGGCAAAGAGCAGACTCATACCCTGACATCAATTTTAACATAGCTTAGCAGCCCCATTCATCATTATGGATGTCTCAAAGTGATATTATTAAAAGGCACAACCTGTGATTCAAGTGGAAACAAAGCGGTGGACCCGATATTGGACACGCTTGTCACTAACAAACAGATGAAGCTAAATTTAACTCAATAATTCCTTCTGAGGTGAGATGTTTGTTTATGGCTGTCATGTTTTTTAACACAGCAGTAAAATAGTCATATAATAATCAGTATAGCAGTTTCAATGAATTATTAAGTTAATATATTTATAAAATATATATGGTCAATATAATAGGGCCTTATTCTAATAAAATACAAAAGAATATAACACTTTATTTGCATAGTCAGCTATGAATAGTTTATTTAACAGCTTATTCAACAATGATTCAACAATTATACAACTATTTTCTGATATTATGCCACTGTGGTTAAAGTTTGGTTAGATTATGGGATAAAGTACATCTTGGATCAGGTATGGTTCAGCATTCAACTGTCATATATACAAAAGCAAAACAGGTGAAATATTACAAATACTATATACTCTGGAGGCGAAATATCCAAATAAGGTGTAACAAAACAAAAAGTAGCATGCCATTTCCTGCCAGGAAAAGAAAAGAAATGGTTGAAAGGTTAGTCATGACACTCGTGGAGTTTAGTCAAATAGAAATATAATAATTTATCATAAAATTAAACTGACAGTAAATAAAGTTTTATCTGATAACTTTTACTTACCATGAACATTTTTTTAAATCTTTCATCCGTTTGTTTCGTCTTTCCCTGGCACAGTTGGGCTTCCGTACTAAAGTGTCAGTCGACGGTTGGCATCCACAAAAGGTGTCAAAATATTCAGGGATGTCAAATTGTGAATTTGCCTGCGAGTCATATTAATAAGCTAGATGGGGTCTTGGTTTCTCCATGTGTTGAGCTGTTTCATAACAGCGGCAGCAACATCATTCATCTACACACATTTTCATTTCCCATTAAAGTGAGGGGACTTCAGCGGAGTGTAGAAAACCCTGCAGCCTTCTTCCAACACTCAGAGTTAATAGAAGTTAACAGGCAATAATGGGATGACAAACCATATATTTTACTCTGGGTGGCAGTCGGGGCTTTAAGGGGACGATAAAATTGAATTTTCGTTTTCACATGTGATCCCTTTACTGGTATTATTTACTGTGGAGTTCACAATTCTTCTTCGGTGCTACAAGTGACAGAGAGAGGTGTCATGCAGCAAGGGGGGAAAAAACAGCGGGGTGAGTTTGTTGTTTTTTTGTGTGTGTGAGGGATTGAGTGAGAAAAACAAAGTGTTGTGATGTGCGTGATGAACTTTGAGCTGTTCAGATTAAAAACAATAAAAATAGATTTCAGACTTCTGTAACATATCATTAACTCACGGCAGCATTACCGTCATGAAGTGACACATTCGGAAGCTTTGAAGTCATCACGTTCAAGGAAGTCCTGTGGCAGCGAGTCCAGTGAAAGCTGTTACTCGCAGTGAAGTGAGGCAGAGACATTAAAGGGAGGGAGGGGGGGAGTTTATCTATCCTCAGACGGAGTACTACAAGCGGATGGAGTAGCTCCCGGAACAAACAAATTCCACATCCTCCCTTTTCAGCCCCCACTGGGAGGAAAATAAACATAACACACACCCTTACCAGCCCTTTTAACAAACACTGCTGGTCAAACTGCCACAGACTTTGTGTATCCAGCAAAGCTGAGGTCCTTTTAAGTAACGTTTGATGTTTATTTGGATGAAATGCTATTTTAACCAACGGTGCCGACAGCTTGTGCAGCATCACAGGAGAAACAGCATCCGAGGAGCTCTTTTTTTATATATATTTATGATTTCGCTGGAAAGTAACTGAACCATGAGGAGAAAGTACCACTAAAAGCTTTCAGTCAACTCCAGCCACCGAGCAGATGTATAACCCCTTCCTCTACCATCGTGTGTCGTCTTTATTCATAACACAAACAAGATGAAAGTGGTGCCTGTCTCCCGCTTGGACAGCACACGACGGTAACAGACATTAAAAGAGTGTTTTTTTGAATACAGAGAGTCTAAAAAAAAAAGGGACATGAAGCAGAAGCGGTATCAGATTAAGGCTGCGAGATCCACGAGGTGAACCGGTGGAAACTGTGCAGCAACAGACACGAGGCAGATATAAATCCCAAGAGGCTGTCTGAGACAGACGGGGACACAGAGTACAGCACAGAGTGGGGGGGGAGCTCGTGCTACAGGTGAAACATTGCGATGAATACCAGCGATTACTTGGCACAATGCACTCCTGTTAATACCAACTGTTTGTCCACAGACTTAGCCATGGGATTCTCAGGAATAATGTGTGCAGCACATTAGCTGAGCAAAGTTCTCTGAGTGTCTAAGAGAGCTGCCAAATCCCCGTCGAGCTGGGTTTGACACATGCTTTGGGTGAGCCTACGATACCTCCCTACGTCCACCAGGGGGCTCAACATCCTCCTCCTCCTCTCCACATCGCGCTGCCACACCTCTCTACACCTCTGGAGCCCCTGAACAGAAGCCGGCTCAGGTGTCTCCTCCAGGTGTCCAAGGCCCTTCCTCTCCTCCTCCACTTCACAAAGCAGCGATGACACACTCTCTCGGAGTGACGCCGCTTCTTTCTCCAATGCCAAAGACAATATTTGAGCTACACCCTGCACATTTGTACCCTTGACGGGATGGATGGAGCAGGACTCAGGGAGGAACGCCAACAGCGAGTCCAGGAACTGGAGCATCTGTAACTGGCTGCAAAGGAACAGAGTTAACGTGTTATTACAGAAGATATGCTGTGATGATTTACAACAACGGTTTCTCGAGGTCTTTGTTTGTCATTTCTCAGCTGCCTCACACCAGAGTTCAGAGTTTATTTGTCATCTTAAGTGCCTCTTCTTGCCAAAGAATCCTAAACGCTTTGATATTCAGTGGAAAATCACACCGGCATAGATCCCAGTCAACTTCAAAGCCTCGTCAACTTTGAATGCATTAATATAAATTGAGAATTGCCAACTTCTACTTGTGAAGCCACCTTCCTTAGTTCTTTTAAATAAAACTGAATAATTCAAGAAAGTTGAGAGTTTGAACCAACACAAAAGAAATAGAAACAGAAAATCTCTCCATCAGACAAATTACTCTGTGTCTTTTTGACTTTACATGACTGTGAAATTAGCGGCGTACAACGTTTCAAATTAGGGAAGCTCTTCACAAAAGAAAACGAAAATGTCAGACAATAGGGAGGGAAAAAGGTCAAATTAGGACTCATTAATATGCTACTCTGTGCATTTTTTTTTCTGAGTTTGGTCCCAGTTTTGTGTCCTTAAAGCAATAAATACTCCTGCCAATGATTTTAAACTCGTCCAGCTACAGGCAGTTGTAATGCACCAACAAAGAAAGGAAAGAATAAGACTCATAATGAGGAGATACATATGCAAACACTGCAGCTTTCAAATGATTCCAAAAATCAGCTTTGTACAAATAAGCTTTGTTTACAACTTGAAGATAGAAAATACATTATATGTGTGTTTACTTTACAGACTGATGATAATGGCCAAAGCTCAATGCTATCAGCACATACAACTGAGGTCAGTAATACAGCTATCTTACTGGTATCCATAAATAATAATTAATTATTTACCTGGAGTGGACAGACAGTTCCCCCTGGAAAGGGTTTATCTGATGCCAGCGCAGCAGCATGAGAGCAGATGGTCCTGAAGAATTTACCAGTAGATACTGAGGGCTCACTTCTATCCTCTTACAGCCCACTCTTTTCTGAATCCAGCCGTCTACATCACCTAAGCTGTGATCAGGAGAGTCTACGTGGAAGACCCAGCGATCCAGCACCGCCATCAGGCTCAGCAAGTCCTCTTTGACCTCATCTGGGCACAAGCAGAAGACAATAATCAAACGTCCGTGTGTTAAAAATCTCAAGTCGTGCATTTGTGATTTGTACCTGTTTTGAATTCGGGGTTTTTCAACAGTGGGGTTTGGAAATCACCGCGGATATCGAAAGCAACTTGACCACAATGCAGGACGACCGGTGTCGGGTTGCTCACGAGGGCAAAAGCGTTTCGTCTCTGGACGTAATGGAGCATGACACAGCACTTGACACGGCCAGAGTTCAACAGAGGTGTCAGCCTGGTCACAGCAGTCACAGCCAGTCTGCATGTGTTGAGATCATTGGGTCTGCCGGCGTTGTGCTGCTGCTGCTGCTTGCTTCTTTTGGCTGCGGGCTCTGCGAACGTGGAGGCAGGGGAGGAGGAGGATGATGATGATGCGGAGCAGGGTGCAGGAAGCCAGAGCACTTGGCTCTGGGTTTGGATGACTGCGGGCGTTGAGCTCTGGCCCGTCTCTGTCAGGATGGATAAGCTCACGTTGGCCACTGGTCTGGAACAAAAATAACACATCAGTAGCAAATCAGATATCACACGGACAGTAGGTAATCAGACTGGAAATCATACACACAAAAATATAATAATAATGTGTGTGAACAGATTAACAACACATCTCCGAGGTGGTGAGGTTACGTCGGATGGACAAGTGCACCAATCAAAACAAGTTTTCCAGGTGGATGGATGAATCTGAATCTTGTTCACTCAAACGGAGCTTGGGCTTGGTGGCTTATTAAAAAAATGCGTTGCCATGGTGACCGCCTAGCCATAACTGCATCTGCCTCGGTGAAATTCAGATGGTTGGGAGGCAATCAAAGAGGTAAAAACCAGTCCTTTAATCAGTTTGTGGCATCACAGACGTGTTTTACTCAACATGATGAAGCATGTTTTAATTCTCACAAATCTAAATCGGGCAGCAGTGATGCGGTCTGACAGCTGGACAGCAGTACTCCTCGCTGGTAGTGCTGCATATTAATTCTGCCGGTATCTTTACCATACACACATGCATCCACTCAACCGGATGAACTCATTATGCTTGATGAGACTTCAAGTGGACAGCGCGGTAACGCCACATTCAATGGATCATGTTTCATGAAAGAGACATAAAATCAGTTAAAAAAGTAAATCATGCTTACACCGAGCCGTCCGTAGTTAGCACCACTCCTACAACCAGTCGGTCCTCGGCGATGCGATGCCACAACTTGTCAACACGAGGTCTTGAAGACACTGCTGGCATGTCTTGTGTCTCGTCATCCGAGGCCCCTTGCTTTGACTCATCATCGCAGTCCCACAGAGCAATGAGGCCTTCCTGGACAGAAAGTGCCGAGACTATAATCAGCAATGACAAGTGTGTGACAGCAGTGACAGCAATAGCAGTTTATGTCACGACATTTCAATTTGGACAACGGCACATTAGGTGCACACGTAGTGGACTTTAGAAATGTTATCTAAAAAAACAAAGGTGATACTTAACGCAGTAAAATTACTCTTGTTTGTAATTTGCTTTTCAAAGCACTTAGGCCAGCAGTGAGCTAGGTTGAAGATCGAGAAGTTTTAAAAAAAATTGCACCATAAGCAACAAAGTAAACAGACAAGGAAGCGTTTGTGGCATCTGTCTTCATTGCTCATTAAAAGCCAGTGGCAGCATTAGAAAACGCTGACTGCCTCGGCCTCGTTCCAGCTGCCATTTCCAATATGACAAGTGAGTGACAAGTGCTGGAGTTAAACCTAACCAACTGAGGGAGAGGAGGGTGGGGACGAGCAAAAAAAATATATCTCACTGCATAAAAGGAAACTAGTTGAATATCTTTAAATAAATTCATGTCAGTGTTAGAGACGTTTTATTATGAAAATGAAAATGCGTTACGACAGCTGATATCAGAATCGCAGTGTTGTAAACGGATTTTTAGTCAAGGCACTTTTATACTACACATCACACACACCCATTTATAGACACATTCATGCACAATGAAAGAACTAAGTAACTAAATCACATTCAAACACTGATGCCGCGGCCTTCAGGAGCAATTTGGGGACGTGCAGACTGGAGGAGACTGAACCACAGATCTTCTGATTAGTGGACGAACCGCTCTGCCTCCCGAGCATCCTGATGTCCTGTCCCATCACTGTAGCAAAAGCACAATCTCTATACACGTTTGTTGTGATCAGTAGTTGCTGTTATATATTTGCCTTTATGAACAGTACCTGCTCAGGCTGTGTGAGAGTAGGTTCTCTGTCTGAGACGACGTCAGTAAGAGTTTGGACCGACTGTCGTAGAACTCTTTCCTTCACTCTCACTTCTCTTTGGAGCTCCTGCAGCACGCTCAGTCCACTCTAAATAAACAGATCATATAGGATTAGCAGTGGATTTGAAATGAAACACACACTGAGTGTTCTTGATTTGTTCAATTTTTGCTTGGAATCGTAATCTTAATCCATAAACTACGGCCTAGCTCCCTTCAGCATAAAGTTAAATAACATATCAGTGCTTTAATAATAATAAATGCTCACAGAGACTGGCTCACGGAGTTAAGTAAAGTAGCTGCTTTTGAAAGAATATCCTATAGTATAACAAATGATACTGATAAATATAGAAATGGGGAATGTTTTTAAGACCGTATTCTTTACAGGGTAGCTAAAATATGTCTGCATACATTGATCATAATGGGCTGTTTTGGGGGGAGTGGGATGGAAATGAAAGTGGAGGTGGACTGGATGTTATGCAGGGATCTGTTTTCCGTGAATTTCACATGGGACAACAACAGTATAGTGGTGGTTTCCTGGTAAATGGACTGCTTAACATATTGAGCGTGGACTGACGTATCTGTCTGGGACTTGTTATGTGTTTATTTTATTTCATTTTCTATTTGTTATATTTATGTTTCATTGTCAAAATAAGACTGTGCATCTTTTATCTTGACGTTGCCTTATTTTTTTTCCCACTGTTCTCTTAGTTTAATCTTGTAAAACTCAATAAAAAATCTGAATCATAAATAAATAAATGCTCACCTGTAGTCTAGACTCTAACGCTTGAAGAGTGAGGAGATAGTTCTCTGATGGAGGAGGAGACGTCCGTGTGGCTTCACCGTCCTGACAACGCTAAACATGTATTTTCTGTTAGTCACTCTTGCATCTGTCACAGATAAATGTAACCGTGATGGAAAAAAATGATGCCTTAC